>NC_134836.1:110908077-111079506 GCF_004210375.1 Tachypleus tridentatus | reverse complement strand
ATTTTGTCTGAAATGTCTTTGAAAGTCACTTACACACTTTGATTAGGGATCTGTAATTTTTAAGTTTGAACTCTTGTTAATAAGTTTACTAAACTAACAGTACTGTAAACCAAATCTGAACAGTATCACAAAATGATCCAAGTCTTGAAAAATAACAAAATATCCACAGGATAGTCAATACTTTTACTGATTTTACACTCTCCATAAAATTTAAGGGCAAATTTGTGTGGTCATTTACCTTATAATCATGTGATATTCAGGGGAGGTTTAGCATATCATATTTCTATGTCTTTTACCAGTGTATTTGCAATATTTTATATCATTACTGCTTTCTACTATTTGATAGCTTGGGCAATCTGTGGGTCACAGGTTCACATTTCACCACAGAATGTGCTCGTCCTTTTAGTTGTAATAGTATTATAATGGAATGGTCAATCCCATTATTCATTGGTAAAAGGGCAGTTAAAGAGTTGGCAGTGGATAGTTTATTAGCTACCTTCCCTCCAGTTTATGATTGCTTAATTATGGATGGTTTGTGCAGATAGCCCTCATATAGCTTTGTGTGAAATTCAGTAAACAAACAATTGTAAGGAGCATTAATTTATCAGGGTGTATGAACTTAAACTAGCTAGCCTCTCATAAAGGCTGAAGGGTTTTTGTTTTGTATCTCATTGAAGCTGGTTTAGAGTCACTGCAAGTGTAAACAAAGTGGAATACACCATCACCAAAGACTCTCTCAACCTATACACCCCAGACCCATCAGGACTAGTCACATCATTCATCTCTGCAAACTGGAAAGGTTTCTAAGAGATTTTTCAAAAGAAAATGGAATTTTGAACAAAAGAAAATACCCGCGAGGCAGAAACCATTCTTCGTAATTAATTATTACTGATAGTCTTCAAGACTGTTACTAGGTAATGATTTCGACAAAATTATGTATTATTACTGATAGTCTTCAAGACTGTTACTAGGTAATTGATTTCATCTGCACCTTTAGACAGGGAAATGCTTAAATATTTGGTATGTTTGCAAATATTTTTTCAGAAGCATTGCACACAAATTTAAACTTGAATTGTCAAAGCAGGAGGTAGAAATTGTCAGAGGAAAGTAGATACTGTATCAGATGGTGAACATTCCTGTACACTGAGGGAGAGAAGTAGATGACTTGCATTTGGAGTGAGAAGACAATCAGTTAAACAGTATTGGGATCCAACTATAAGATTCTGTCATAGCTTAATGGGATCCAATTATAAGATTCTGTTGTGCAGAAATGTAGTTATTAAGAAACTACTCTTTCAAAGAGTGGACTAGCTTCGATCTGTACACCCTCAAATATCTGCCATTGCATAAGTGGCTTGCAAGCATTTATCTGCTGTGCTAATAAAAGGCCTGAGTTTATGAAGCAAAACAGAGTTGTGTATATTAAATATTGCCTTTTTATAGGGTACATCAACAGCATTGAATTTACTATACAACAAAACCAAACTCTAGCTTTCAAAACACTGGTATTTCCTATACGTAGTGAAGACCTTTGCAAAATAAACTCTTCCTGTTCAACAGAATTTCACAAAACCTTCAGAAAAAGTTACTTGTGTATGGGCTACTGATATGCAAATCTAGAAGATAAAATAACCACTTGCTCATTTCTTTCTGTCTGACCTTTGACATATAGCCTGATGAAGAAATTAGTAAGATAAGAGCAACCATTTGTTCAGTTCTGTTTGTCTGACTTTTTACATCCAGCCTGATAGAGTGATTTGTAATCCCACAGTTTTGAACCCATGTTTTATCAGTCTTGTATAGGAATGTCTATACATAATTCTGAAGACCAGTGAGTGACACTAAAGACAAATGTATAACATGCCAACCACATTGTATCTGCTATGTCCAGTGCTGACAGGACCTTTCACTCAATACCAGAGTTCATAAGACCAGCTTTGATAAAATGGATACATGTTTAGATGCCACTTGCACTATCAAACTGCATCAATAACAATAGTTATGGTGCAAACAATATTAAATTAACAAATGCCATTTTTTTCTTGATTCCTTATCGATTATTTATAAATCAAAATTAGGGTAAGGATTAAGAAGATACATTTATCTATTTTTAACACCTACTATATATTCTCATGAACTGATTTTACCCACTATTCAAAAGAACCCTTGCTCCCAAAAGTGGTGGTGGTGGTGATACTATTTAAGTCAGGTCAGTGTGTGCATGTGTCTGTCTATGTTTCCAAATGCACATTTTAAAAATTAATAGACCTATGTACACGAAAATTTTAATCTTGTACACAAGATGGGAAGTCAGTATGGGATCGTGCTCCACAGATTTGGTCAATATCCAAATCTGGATTTCTTTGAAGGCTTTTATAATGATCACAGGTTGCACTTTTGTGGTTTGTGGTTATTATCTGTTTAAAGTGCAATTGGATTTGCACTAAACTTCATGGGCACATTAAGGTTGAGACTACTCATCACTGCTACAAAATAGTGATCCTGGTCGTTGATCCTTCCAGATCCGAGAGGGATTTTCTGAGTTTTTCGAAGGCAAAATTCGAAGTCATTCCATGCAATCTCAAAAGAAGCAGGGTAGCAAGGGTATGGAATCTCTCATATTGCTTGTTTTTCCTGAAGTGGATCAAACAATCAAATGTCAGCTGAAGAAGATTGCATTAGTAATTCTATGAGTGAAACAAAATGTATGGCAAGATGTCAACCACAATGAAACATTTAGCCCACTCACGTATCCTAAATTATAAATAACACCCTTAAGTTTTCCAAGCTATACCCTCTCTCACTTTTTTTTTGCAAATTACCTTATTATGCAGATCTCTAATAACTTTGATAAAACTGTGTAAAAGTATTCTGTAATATTTAAACATGTTCATGTTCATAAAAGAAGTTACACTTCCATTTTCATCTCACAAGTAAAACTAAAATTTTTTTCTTTCCTAAAGATGCAATTAACTGCCCTCTGAGGGATTATATTAAAAGATCAGATTGTGTTAAATCATACACATCCTAGCGATTGTTCCTGTTAAATTATTAATTGAGGCTTTGGACTAGTTTGTTCAAAAGATTTAAAGCTGTGGCCCGTATCAAACCAATTCACTTTTTTTTTAGACTATTTATAATTTTCTGATAAAATATTGGATCTGTTGATAACTTTGAAAACAGTTTCATTCAATAAGGGTGTTACTTCAGTTGTAAAACAACAAATCACAAATTCAAGTTAAAACAAAAGTTTTAATTCACGAGCTCTCTCTGTTTTCATTCAGTTTTCCCCTAATAACTAAACAATATTTATATATTCTTTCAGTAATTTCACAGGGTTTACCTTATAAACGAAACTGTTTCAATAAAGTGATATAAATGATTTATCAAAACATAAAAGTACCATGATGGTAAAATTAACTTTCTGTAAATCTACTTATTGAGGTGTTACTACTGTAAATAACATTAAATTATTAGTTATTTCAGAAATACAATACCAGCAACTTTTATAACAGGCCAGTTCTGATTTTAGTAATAACAATGTTTCTACCACAGTAAATCTCAGTTACACTTGACAATGATATCTTTTAAAAACTGACTGAATGTAATTCAGTCACAAATTCATGAGGGCTTTTCTTCTAACCAGAGAAGGTCCACAAGAAGGAGTACCTTTCATTGACGATTACATTTCAACCCAAGAACAGGTAAGAATGAACTCTCTTTGTATAAATGTAATGCACTGAATTAGATTGTTTTTCTCGTAAATCAAGGCTAAAATAATCAGAAAGTTGATGTGTGACTGTTGTCTTATTTCAGGTGGTCGACTACATGACCAAGTTCTCTGGCATAGAGCCAGGAGACTTGGATGCATCTGTCTCCAATAAACATTTGACAACACTCAAAGACACGTACATCAAACTGAGATTCCTCATAGACATTGGAGTCAAGTTTGTTGGTCATGGTCTAAAGAATGATTTCAGAGTGATAAATTTAGTGGTGAGTAGAAGTTTATTATAAATAATGTCATATTTCTTGGTTGTGATCAGGATGTTCTGAGACTAATCAACATTTTGGTAGCTTGTGTTTTATTATTGGTTGTGGTCTGATGAATGTTCTGAGAGTAATCAACATTTTGGTAGATTGTGTTTTATTATTGGTTGTGGTCTGACAAATGTTCTGAGAGTAATCAGTGTTTTGGTGACTTGTGTGTTATTATAGATACGGTTGTCATATTCATTGGTTGTGGTCTGGATCTTCTGAGAGTAATTAACCTTTTGGTAACATGTGTTTAATGGTTTATTGAACTATGTGTGAAGAATGTTTTTTGGAGTGATCAACTTAATCATGAGAAGTATTTTACTGCAGTTACTTAAGTCAAGTTTGGTCATTTAGAAATTTTCTGCATACCTTCATAACAGTCTTATACTAGAGATCAGTATCTCCTACAAAATAACATTACTGTAGAAAAGTGATATCAAATTGATAAACGTTTTGAAGATTTGTGATGGAAAATGTTGAAACTAATTTTGTGAATTTCCTTGAGTAGGAATTACAAATTTATCTTATTAATCTATCGATATGTATTGAGAAACACCACTGTATGAAATTTGTCATGTGGCAGCATACAATATGAAGTGACTTTCCACTATACCTTTGATTTATTTTTAATTGTATATACGTTGGGTTTACACCATAAGTACACTATATTTTGTTTAAAACAGTATCAACAACCTGTGAGTATTAGTTTAAAAGACAAAGGATACATTTTGCTTATAATAAGAATAAATGTCATAAAAATTGTGGTTAACTTTAAGCCACAGCTTTGATATGACATCTTTTTTTTTGTCCTTTCACACACTTTTGATGTAAATTTGGTTATCTTTATGCTAATGTTTACATTTTTGTTCTTTTCTAATGATTCCAGTAAGTTTAGGGTATTCATTGTTATTACAATTATGTTTTTAGACAATACTTGTTTTATAAATAGTTTCATCTGTGTAGATGCTGGCCCAAGATGTCCATCCTTGTAGAGAGTGCTCTTTATTTAAAAGACAACATATGAAAATGAAACTTGTAGATGTATATTTAGGTACCTGTAGTTATTTTGATATGTCTTTTACTGACACAATGATCCTTTATTTGTATATATGTTTTGTTCAAATTACTTAGATTATTCTCACCTGGTCAGCTCTTGGTTTGTGTAGTTTGATTATCTAAAGATTATCCTTGAGTGTTCAAGCCCATGATTGTACTTTTAAACATACAATTTTCTTATAAAACAGGTTCCACCTGATCAAGTACGTGACACTGCTCTCTTGTTTCAACTTCCAAACAAACGTATGATTTCCTTGAGATTTCTGGCATGGCATTTCCTGGGTAAGAAAACTAAACCATCCTTTTTCTGATTGCTTTAAATAATGAATTTTTCTTTATTGTCAAACCCTAAGTTTTTCAGTATTCTTTGAATAGTTAGACAGTTACAGGAAGGCAATTTAATTACATATATGTATGATTCACGTCAGTAATCAAACTATCTCTAGAAACGTACCAATTACTTTATTATAAATAGCTCCTAGTAATAATAACATATGAAATGTAATTTTCTACTATTTAATACTCCATTGTTTGGCTTAAATGCATGTCAAGATGTATAACTGTTTAATTCACTGTTAAAGAGTATACAGTAATTAATGACACAGCTGGTTTCTAAGAGCACATTTACTATTTTGTAACCATTAGGGTAGCTTTCATCCAAAATATCCATATTTCCTTTTGCAATGCTAGCTAATTATTTCCAAATTTAATATACTGTTGATTTATTTAAATGTTTACTTTCTTGATAGTTTAAACCTAATTGAGAAATGCTTATATGGAATATTAGTACTGATAAGTATATAGTTTAAGATGGTTATTTATTGTAGCAGCAGAGAAAAACTGCAGTTTGATTTTTATATGGAACTTAGGAGATAGTTTATAAAAATGTATCTCACATTCGATTTCACAGTTTTCTTTAATTTAACAACATAGTTTAACTCTTCCTTGTGTATAAATATGAATTGTTTACATAACTACATCTTAAGATAAATATCTATATATAAACAGAGTAATACAAAGAATAGTTTCATATCTATAGTTTAAAGGGAGTTAGTTTGTTCACGAAGCCCAAGTTTATGTGAGCACAAAACAGCACATATTTTATATTTTCCTTCAAGTACATTAATAAACCAACCATCAGTAAAATGTTTCTCATGAAAACGATTGAGCACATCCTTTATAATAAAAGATATAATTTGTGTTTTTTTCTAATGCTTACAAAAGTGTACTCTTACCATCTCTTAGTTATAAGAATCAGTAAAAGACTCATGATGCATGCAAGCTAATCAGGTGTGTATTTACTTCTACTGTTCATGTTAATGTAGCCTTACCTTTTTTTAGGTATAAAGATTCAGTCGGAGACCCACGACTCTATAGAGGATTCCAAGACAGCCTTGTGGTTGTACAGGAAGTACACCGAACTAGAGAAGGAAGATAGAGTGCACGAAGCCTTGAAGGAGTTATATGAAGCAGGAAGGGATTTACAGTGGAAGGTTCCAGGAACGGATGACACCTGACCACACATCTGAGCTATCAAGAAACCACAAAGTTTGTGACCAACCACACAATATCTTGTCAGTAAATGTACATAAACTTGTAATCAGCCCTGCCATACTTTACACGGGAGTGACAATGAAGCTGACGTTGTTGAGAAAAAAACAGTCTTTAAAAACTTCTGTATAATAGCTATTAATAGGTAACCACATTTTACCTATTTGATCTATTAAAACACACTGACCATTTTTTACAGCACTTGTACAAAAACACTAAAGGATCATTACATTATCAACTCAAGATCGAAAGTATCCGAGGCATTTTTGACCAATACTGAATGCCTAAGTCATAATAGACCACCTTGGAGAGTGGGATTATTACATATTAAGATACTAAAGGAATGAGTTGTCTTTCACTTACAACTTGTAAATCTTAACTCTTAAAACCCGACCTCAAGTTCTTCTTCGTTCTAAACTTAAGTGAGAAATAAATTTTGTATCTGCTTTTATGAGTCTAAATCTACAATAATTATCTATAATTATGAATTACTCTTTTTTTTTTCATCTTTCTTTGCTCTGCTAAGAGCAGATATAAACAAAATTGTCGAATCAGTCCATGAGATGCGGATAAGAAATGTATTTATGGTTCACTGCCATTTTCCACTATTATCCATAACACAATGGAAACAGTATTTCGCTCCATATTTGTACATCAACAACAAACGTAAGTGTTCTTGATAGATTTGAATGTAGAAGGCTGATTCATTTTTATATTCTTAGAGATGTCAATGAATATCATGTAGTTTCTGAGTACTATGAAAATAAAAAGTATTTCTAACAGAAGCTTTGTAGTTTGTCAAAAATGTTCCAGATTTAACTTGTAATGTTAACCCTACAGTACTGTTAAAAATTAAGTTACCATAGGAGCTTCAGTCACAGTGACACTCCTGGTCTAGAATGGTATGCAGTACCACACTACAGAAGATACTTGAATATGTACCCCCCCCTTCTTTCTGGCTTTAGTGTTGCAGATAGTGGATCTGAGGATTCATGGTTCATGTTCCATTGTTGTCAAAATAAATAAAATCATGTGGGTATTTTATACAAGTGACAGTCAAATAGCACGATGCAATTTGGCAAGAGAACCCTACCCTTGGTAGTGGATGGTATTGACTAGCTGCCTCCTGTCCTTAAGGCAAGGACTTTTCAATGTAACATCACCATAAAAAATAAAATAAATTACACTGTTTGTTACTAGCCAAATATAAGTTTCAAAGACATCATAGGGGTTATAACACTGCAGCTACCAGAGCCTTACATCTTACTACTCCATGTCATGTCCCACCAGTCAAGGCATTCTAAATTCTAAGATAGTTTTTCATTAATTAAACACACAACTGTATCTGAGAATGACTGGTATAGGTATTAACACTTTTACTAATAAAGCAGAGAACAACGTTTCTACCTGAAGATCACCTAGGAAGGTCAAAACATTGTTCTCTACCTTATTAGTAAAAGTGTTAATATCCATACCAGCCGTTCACAGATACATTTTTACTCCAATTGGGTTTCTCGTCATCAAGAATAAATGCAATTGTGGGACATCAAAGAAAAATATCTTTCTCTGCAATTGAACAGCTCCATCTATCAAGAACTTTTATGAAATTGTCTTCATGGTTCTGGATTTTACTTCCTCTAGATTAATTTTTTATACACAACATGAAGTTCGAGCCTCTACACATTTTATGACATTGTAATTAGTGAATAGTAGAAGGCTGTCCATCCATACTGTTCAGTATTGACAGCAAATTATCGGTGACTTATCACATTGTTTGTGTCATAAAATGGATGGTTGATGAAGTTTTATTTATGAATGGTGTTTCTTAACCATATGCAATTCTTTATTTTTGATATACACTTTAGGCCACTCAGTAAACACAGGAATTATTTTAATCCAACCTAATTTAATAATCAAGTTATTCAGCTGGTGCACAGAATCAGGTGCATTGTGTTATTGTATTAAAAGTAAAGAATGAAAATGTTTTTTTGGCACAATTATTATGGTAACAATGCTGAAAACAACTAATATTGTTTCTCTTTCACATTGCTAAAAAAGTTAGTTTTGTTTGTTAGTCTTAGTAGCCTTAAATCTTCTAAAATCTAACTGTTGTAGAACGAATGTTGGTCATTCCATGTCAACACACTTAGGGCTTTCCAGTTCTTGTCTTAGTAGCCTTAAATCTTCTAAAATCTAACTGTTGTAGAACGAATGTTGGTCATTCCATGTCAACACACTTAGGATTTCCCAGTTCTTGTCTTAGTAACCTTAAATCTTCTAAAATCTAACTGTTGTAGAATGAATGTTGGTCATTCCATGTCAACACACTTAGGATTTCCCAGTTCTTGTCTTAGTAACCTTAAATCTTCTAAAATCTAACTGTTGTAGAATGAATTTTGGTCATTCCTAGTTCTTGTCAGGTTTTCTCCAAAAACTTAAAGCAAAAACTTCATATTGATTTACTCAGCCACGCTGTACAGAGTTAAGATTTTGCATGGCTGAATAAATCAAAATAAAGTTTTTGCTTTAATTGTTTTCAAGAAACTCTAGACATGAACTGAGAAAAGTTAACTTTCCTGGGTGAGCGAGTTGACATGACCTGACCCATGTGCAACTTTTACATCCAACGTGACCACTGCACCTTCACATCAAGCTAGTCTGTCAGCATTAATATGGCTACTGTAAGCCAGTATCACTCAGATGATTCACTAATCATTGTAATAGATTTCAACAAGATTAACATGTGTTTCCATAAAATGAGTGTAATTAGAATTATTGGTTTATCCTTTAACTAACTCTTGTTGCTAAATATTTTAAAACAGGTAATCTATTAATACATATTTATACTTTAAAGTGGAACAGACATGTAAAGTGAGTGTAAATCATGAACACAGATCTGACAACCCAGATCAATATCATACAAATGAAAAGGGTAAGAGTAGGTTACATCACATTTAATATCCTGTAGCTATAAAGCATGGTTTGCTTTATTTATACAAAATATCCAAAGTAGTTTCAACTAAGCACAAGGCATCACCAGCCTCTGGAAAATGCTTATTTTTCCCTGCTTGTAGCACTTAGAAAATGTTGTATTAAATACTGAAATTGTAATGTTTTATTTTTTGTCTTGTTGAAAACCTACCCAACAAAATATGAGAACATTCACACTAACTGCACATCCTTTAACATCAAACAAAAAAAGAGTTCATAAGTTAAAGAGAGAGACACTACTGCCAAAGAACAAAATGGATCGATGTTATATTTTCTACCATGTGTAAGTGTTCATTATTTCCTGATGTTGATTTCTTCACAAAACCTGGTTGTAGGTGTAACAAGTTATTAATAGGATTTTCATAAAACACCTTACTACTACTGAAGAAACAAACTTGTATTAACCCTAGAACCACAACATAGAGTCATATCAGACATCCATTAAACTTACTAATGCTGCTACAAGTTTTATTTGAAATATCACCCGTCAGTCTATATAAAATTATAAAAATACTGAATAATTAGAGGTTATGACAATAAAAGTTAATTATGAACCTAAGAAATTTATTGTATCCAATAACAAAACATCAAGACACTGGAACTTCTCACTGAATATTAGTCTTCATAAGCTAAACAAGCACAAGTCCCTCCTGCTGTCTTCTTTTGAAACATGATAAAGTTACTTAGGACAGAATTCATAACTTGTTGCTGTTGACGAAAAGCAATTAAACATTATCAAAAAATAAATGTCCTTTGAAGTTTTTATCACACAGACCTCAACACGAGGTCACATGCGACATAAAAGGCAAAATCTTTGAGTGTTCCAGGAGCAATACTCACTGAAGAACTTCTTGAGATGTATAGAAGGCTCATTCAAGGTCAAACCTATATGGTCATAACATGCATTCTCATAAGGATGTTTATCTTGTGTGGGGTTGGAAGCAACCCTGTGTTGTGGTTCTAGGGGTAACTGTGTATCAAAAATTGTTCCTCAAAGAAAGTTGACAATCGAAATTAACAATAATGATTAATGAAATATGCAGAAGTCATTCAAGTTTCATTAAAAAAATCATTACATGTTAATCTGATAAATATTGCTACTGTGCTAACTGAAGCAAACCTAAGAAAGAACAAATAGCACAATCAGTAGCACAAGGTTGGGTGGGTCATTTGCCCCTGAGCACAACTTGAAGGGGCACATTTAAACCCATCATATGCACTTTGACTCCTTTTGTCTTATGGAGAATACATCTTGGGGTAGAACTACAAGTACTAATAATAGGCTGTGTGTCCGTTGCTAGCTGTGAAAGGTCAATCAACAAGCTAAAGCCCATTCATACTTACCCAAGGGCTTCTATCAGTCAAGATTGTCTTTGTGACCTGGAAGTACTTAGTGAGGAAAGTGAAACCCTAGAAAACATTGACACAGATGGCATCATAAAAGAATTTGCTCAAGGAAAGTGGATGTGCAAGTTGTCAGTGTTGCTTGTGTCAAACTCTCTTTTTTTCAGATTCAACATGGGGGGGTGCACCTTTGACCCTTTGCCTTCATCGTACTAAAATCTCAATAAGCTACTAGACAGAACACAAGGTCATTTGGTTTATCAAGGTCACATGTACAATCTACCAAAACCAAAGTGAATACACATGGTTAGTCCTTCATATCCACGTGCCTACCTACCCAACAAAAATTTCAAAGAATTCACATTAGCTGTATGTCCCATAACAACAGGCAAATTACTATGTATATAATTAAAATAGAAAAAACAATACTGCTAAAGAACAAATTGGATCTCCTTGGTAGCTTTTGTAGTATAAACATATTAGCTAAAAAATCTTTAGCACTAAAACACACACTTAAGCAAATCATCCAACCTCAACAACCTTAACATTTGAATTATCTCTACCACTATTGTTTTTTTAATATCCAAACCTTAAATTGTCATTCTATATCTCAAATTATTAAAACCAAGAATTATTCCAGTATAATAATACAAGGTTAAAAAGCTTCATTACTCTTAAAGCAAGAATTTTAAACAGTTTTCCCATCCATTCAGTTAGCTCTCTTCACGTCAACCAAAAACACAAATTGTTCTCTACAATAAAACAAGTTTTTAAAATTTTCAATTTAGACTTTTCAAATTCTTCAGAATAACAGAAACACTCGAAAGATCGCACTATTAGATTCAGCACAATTCCAAAAATACTTAAAAGAAGGAATCCATAAATAAATATTGGAACACATTGCAAACACAAGCCTGATATGAGAAATTATTCAAGCTTAGTGTCTTTAAGACAAACAAGAAAGGCTAAAAAAACAACTTACTACTGACTAAATTGTGTTCAGTTTAAAGTAAACAAACGTGAAAAAGAAAAATGATTAAAAGAAATTACTCGAGTTAAATTATACATAAACTGTTTTACCAAAGTTAATGACTTCCAAACTGTCCATGAATAACATGAACACATGCACAACTTTCTTAACTGGATATAAAACTCCTTCATTGAACTTCCACACTAAAGTTTTTATGGATGTGAGCAATAAACTTTTGTACTTCTGAACCTGTATACATGTGGGTTGCTACTGCTAACTGACTAAACAAATCCAGTTTAAAAGTTTATATTTAATTTTACATAGAGACAAGTTTTCTTGTTAAAGCTTTGTTATCTATATGTGCACAGTTTCCTTCAAATTGATGAATCGTCAACAGATGCACAATGGTCTGAACCAGTATTTATAAGAAAATAATTAGTACTACTTTTTAGTTTTAAAATTAAATAACTTGTAAGTTACCAACTAAAGAAGCCCAAACTTTTGACACAGTTTGAACTTAATGATTTATGTTACTAATTCTCCTGTCTTCACAAAGAACCCTGTTCAAAGCCTATATCAGGAAACTTACTTTATGTCTCTCAAGCATATAAAGTTTCCTGTAAAAAATAGTCATTTACCATTTCTGAAATGAAACATAAGATGTAAATTCATAATATATTTCAAGCATATGAAAGACTGAACTAGTTATATCAAAAGCTATCCAAGGTTTGGGTTGATAATTATAACATTGAAATCTCAGCCAGCTTTTAGATAAAGTTACATGTCTCCTTAGTAACCAACGAAATATAAAGAAGTGAATTGATAGGTTTGATTCATTACTTGTTTTTATTTTTGGGAGCAGAACTATTTTGTTAAATACACTCATAATTTTACTTGAAGTGAAATTAACTGTACAAATGAATATTCTTGCATTATAATTTGTTTAAATCCTAAACATATGCCTATGAAAAACAGCAGCATAGAGATGTTTTTCTAAACTTCTTACCGTAATGAATCCACGATTTATTTACAATACATAAACTGTGATATAGTCTTGTAATTAACTTTTTCCTTGTTTCCATCATCTCCCACAAGTATGCTCTTACAAAACATTACCTCACTGAACCATAAGGCTCATGGTTGCTGGGCAGAGTGGGTGTAGTTCACATGAAACAATAATGATAGAAAAAAAAATAACCCACCAAAAACTGTATAGCGAGATCTTTTTGAAATAAAAACAACTTATGTGAACATTTTCCATTAATATACAGAATACAGATATATTTAGATGGATAGACTTGTATGTATGTCTCACCAGCATGCAACTTCAGTTTAACATTAGCACTGTTACAAGCCTTTTGTCTTAAAAGAATGGATTTTGTTTATTTTTGCACACTTGAATCAACTGGAATATGAGACAAAACATAAAAAAATCAAACTTCTAAATCTAAGGTATGCTTAACGACCACATCACACAAATAATAAATTGTTTCACAGGTAAAAAAAACAATCTGTTCACACCGAGGTTAAGCTGAGATGACAATTATTCAAATTCATCTCTCATAACTCATCCAAGGTAAGCATGGAAGAAAACTAAGTTGTATACAATATATTAAAAAGTTCACAAGACAACACACCTTCAAATAGCACAAGAACTGCCCCTAATAATCTGTAAAACAAAATAATAATATTAACTTAACTCAAGTGAAAACTATGAAGAAGATAACAATCCTTCATGTAAAGTTGCATTTCCTCATCCACTGTTATTGTGTTTTTATTTAATCCATGCATTACGGTCACTTTCATTCATCATACCTAAAGAAATACAGAAGGGCCATACATTCCCAAATGGGAAAGCCAACTAAAAAGATAATATTAGCCCCCCACACACACACACACACACTAGTACAGTAGAGTCTACAAATTTACAACACTAAAATCAGAGGTTCGATTCCTCTCGGTGGGCTCAGCAGATAGCCCAATGTGGCTTTGCAATAAGAAAACACAAACAAACACACAGATAAAATTATTCAGGAATGTCATATTTTGATCCCTGTTTGTACATGAATCTTATGGTGCTATACTGTATACAGTTTCAGCATCTATCACAGACAACCATTTAAAAACAAACAGTCTGTTTCAGAGACTTTTGGAAAGAAATGATTATTGACTGCTGTACTGATAATATGTGTGCCCAAGTTGCTTCAACTAACTCACTCATACCCAAATCCACTGTGAAATATGTGATAACAAATTGGAATACCAACATATATGTTAACATGGAACAACTACTCAGCCTCAGAAATTTAATTACAAACTCATCACCTAGGACTGTAATAAGATTTCAGAATTGTGGTGCTGCATATTGATAGTAGTGAATTTTATAGTAAGGTTAAGCCTATCAAGCACTCACCATAGCCATGAACTATTACGATATCTTAGGCATTATATTTGTAACACATCACCATGACAATGTTGTATGGATAGTATGAAACTAGCTAGCTTGGGTCTGGTCCATTAGAAATTGTGAAAGAAGATATGATAGATATCTTTCGAATTCTGACATTCTTGGCAGTTTTAAGCTACTTGTAGTGATGAAGTTATATAGAGAAGTACTACATTCATTTAAGCAAGACAGTGTATTTACTATACACAAGCCATATCCACAGCAGTTAGATAATGCATTCTACCGTACACAAACCATATCCATTCCTGATAAACAATACGTTCTTCTAAGCACAATCTATATACAATTTCAGCCCTCCTTCATGTGAAAAATTTATAAATAATGATAATAAAACACTCCTAAGATTTTGGAGTGCTTAAATATAATTTTCACTACGTACTGATTTCTAATTTAATGCTACAACTCTCAGAGTAAAGATTCTACATATTAAGTTGTATCAATATTTACCTGTGTATTACTTTTGTTTTCATAACCTAAAATCTCTTAAGTCACCGGAACGCAATTGGTTTTTCTGGTGCAGTTCGCCTATGAATGCGAACAGTATAATTTATATATGGTTTTACATGTACGAATATGTAATATGGAATACAAATGATGCTTATTATTCAAAATAATAACATCTGTATTAATACCATTCATTATGTGTTTACATACATAAAAAGTAAAACCTGATGTTACAATTACCATTTGCCCACTTACATTTCACAAAAAATTGTAGGTATTATGTAAACTTAACATCGTCATAAAACTAAATATTTTAGTATTTTTTTTACAGAAGCTTTAAATTTGTGTTTTCATTTAAGCACACATAGTACATACTGTTTTAGGCTCTTAACTTAAAGTATAAAAGCTGATCTCCTACATACGTTTTGCCCCTTCCCTTGAAAATATTTCTGAGGGCACCCATGTACTAGAACATCTTACACTCAACACAAGTAAATAGTAAAATAAAAGATCACAAGTTCAAGTATAACCATTTTTAGTTTTAAACTAATGAACAATGAAAAGGCATTCAGTCAGTAGCACTAATATCCACAAACCGAAGCTCAAACGTTGACCGGCATAAATTTTATAGCACACCTAAACGGAAACTATGAAGTGCCTTTTTATTAAAATCGATTTCGATCCAACTTTACGAACCCTTATATTGGATGAAAGAGCTATTTAAATATAGATGTATGTCCCTTATTTTCAACTGAAATATTAAAAAATAATAAGGGCAGCTATTAAACAGCACTCACTACCAAGTTTCAGATTGCATTCTAAAGACGGCTGGTATGAGTATTTAAATTAAAGTTTTAATACCCATGCCAGCCATTTTTTGAATACATTTTCACTTCAAGTGGATTTGTCATCATCACGAGGTTTCATACCATTCGTGTTTAACCGAATAATGAGCTATAACGCTACTTCTCTAGTGTACCCATGAACTCAAAGTGTCGAGCGCATTTGTGCACAAGACGTCAAACAATTAATCTCGAAATTCAAGTACAACTACTCTACTATTCATTTGTTTACAGAAGGAGTGTCTTTTCAGATTTCTTTAGGAGGGGGGGGGAGGTACATTTTATTAGAACTACAGAGCAGTTGAACTCTTGTATGGTGTTGGTTGTTTTGTTTTTGTTTTTGAAAAGTTTCAAATGTAAACTTCAGTCTCTTAATCTTAAATATCCCCAGTGGCTCAACGATATGTCTGCGGGCTTATAACGCTAAAAACCGGGTTTCGATACCCGTTGTGGGCAGAGCACAGATAGCCCATTGTGTAGCTTTGTGCTTAATTCAAAACAACAACAACAACAACTTAATCTTAAATTGCTTCTATAGTGTGTTACGTTGTGGTTTGGTTTGGAACAGAAACTAAACATTAGTTTGTTGCTAAGCGCAAAAATACACAATGGGCTGTTTGTTTTCAGGCTATCGCAAGTATTCAAACCCGAAATTTAGCGATATAAGCCTTCAGACTTATCGATGAGATATTGCGTGGTCTAAGTATTTGATTTTGAAATAAAAATTGTGCGTTTCATTCAACGTACGCATAAGTTAGCTAGATAAATCAATGCAATATGTTATAAGTTTACAATCGTAACTGGATCGTGGTTGTTGCTAAGTATTACAAACAGAAATAGCTTTAAGAAAAACAGTTAGTGCAGTAGTAACTCAATTAGTTTAACGTGGTAGTGACTAAACTTCTTGTGCACCCTTGTAATTCAATCTTACACCTCTTGCACGCCAAGCAAGAGTTCTACTACTTAAAACCAGAAAGCTCAGAGGGTTCATTTTTTGTGAATTGACCAAAAGAGCTCCCTCGGAAAATGTTTTAAAAGTGAAATAAAATAAGTAAGATTTCCGATATATCCAAAGATATGTTTTTGTTGTTGTTGTTTTTATTTCGCACAAAGCTACTCGAGGGTTATCTGCGCTAGCCGTCCCTAATTTTGCAGTGTAAAATTAGAAGAAAGGCAGCTAGTCATCACCACCCACTGCCAACTCTTGGGTTACTCTTTTACCAACGAATAGTGGGATTGACCGTCACATTATAACGCCCCCACGACTGAAAGGGCAATCATGTTTGGTGTGACGGGGATTCGAACCTACGACCCTCAGATTACGAGTCGAATGCCTTAACCCACCTGGCCATGCTGGGACTCCAAAAATATACAATACGTTTCTAAGCAGCACAAATAAACAGTTTTTATAGGACTTTCTCACTGTTGTTTTCTTAGTTCAAAATTACACAATGGGCTATTTCAGTGATGACGAGAAAAACCCAGTTGTAGAGAAAATTATATATGTAAAAATGGCTGGTATGGATAGAGAAAGCACTATGTAAAGGAGCGAACAACGTTTCGACTTTCTTCGGTCATCGTCATTATTCGTATAATGTCAAAGATTAATGTTTTTTATGATGTAAAACGCAATAATTTATTTATTATGGTTTCATGCATATTATGATACAATTTTAAATATAAGTTTTGGTAGCCATTTATTGATAGGAGAAGAAACAAAAAATAAAATAAAAAACGTGAGTGTAGATTGTTGTGGAGTCAAATCTGATATTTAGGGCTAAGTTTTTAGATCGAGTATTATGCATTCTTCAATTTTGCTTTATTGTACAGTGAGATAACTGCGAAGGGATGATTCATACAACGTTCTAAGAGTTTATGGAACGTTTCATAAGGAGAATAACTCAGTAAACAAATTTTCTCATCCTAAGTACACATAAAATATGTGAAGCACGTCTTGCTCAAGGTTCTCTACAAAAGAAGGTTTTAGAAGCTATCAAATACTTTTTCAACGAGGCGACATGGGACTTCTCACCCATAGGGATCAGCTTGCAAGCGATGGACAATTCTCACGTCAGTCTTGTCTCTGTAAATTTACGAAGTGATGGTTTCAACAAGCACCGCTATGACAGAAACATTTCTATGAGTATGAATCTTGGAAGGTAAAGTTAAACATGAAAGATAAAATTCGTTTTTACTTCTTGGAAATGTTTTATTTTATATCATTAAAAGGGATTAAATTTCATCGTTGATTTTTTTTAGAAATCTTATTAATTTGATTAACTGACTTTGAAATAAATTAATTGACGCGGTCAGCAGCTTAAATTAGGTTTTTATCTTACCTAATCTCAAATAATTGAAGTTTAAACATTACAGTTATAAAGAAGTTATTGATAACTTAATTCATAGTAAAATTATATTTAGATGATTTATAATTTTTTTTTTTCACGTAGGGAATGAATTTTCGTATTTTGTAACATTTTTACAGGGTAAATAAAAATTTAAAAAACGTCGTAAAGTAAAGTACATGCATCAATAAACTAATATTAAAATTTTAAAGAAAAATAAATACACGTGCACACACACATATATATATTTGTATACATCTGAAGTTCTCTATTAGTATATAGAAAGGTAACAGTTATAAATCCACTATATTATTTACGGTTGTATTTGAAATAAGCATATTAAAAAAAAAAGACTCAATAAAACGTCGTATATTACTATCAGTAAGAAATTTTATGTAAACTCTTATCAACTGTACAAACACCAATTCAGAAATACCTTTAAGAGCATAAACATAGTCAGAAAATTCATTTCTGAAGACTGCCATAGTAAAGGATTACATCACTATGGACAGTTCACAATCGGTGAACAAAATTACGGGATAATTTACCAAATTTTGATAATAATTAACACTCAGTAATACTCTTCAATAAGTTTTAGTATTTTACTAAAGGTAATTTTATGCCATGTTGTAAAATATTTCACAATTTTTTTTAGTGTTCCAAAAAATATTCTTCATAAGTAAGGGAATACTGTATACAAAAATAAAGGAATATAAATATTGTGACCTTTGTTCATTTCTTTTTTTTTAATTGCGTTCTATAGATTGTTAGGTCTCCCTTGTTTTCGATTGCTAATTCTAACAACTGTTTTTTTTTCTTTAGTATGTTTAAAATTTTGAAATGTGCAGCTAATATTGACATTATCACTGTCAAAGCCCAGGATGAAGCAGATTCCAATACCTTTTTCTTGAGAGTACCTAGTAAGTGCGAATGTTCATAATTAACAATTTTAGAAGTGAACTGTAAACATTCTACTTCTTGGAATTCAATTTAAAGAACATTTAAACAAAGCTGATGTGTCCTTGAAAACTTTTTTTTTAACTGAGAAAGGTAAAGATACTTTTAGCCGTAACGTTTTGATATTTGCGTTGTTTTTTGTGTTTTTTAAGACATTGTATAAACTAGTTTCTAGTACAGTGGTTCCCAACCAGGGGTGCGAGATAGCGTTCCACCGGGTGCTAGATAACATTTCAGTTGTTTTTTTTTGCTTATATTAAGGGTACTGTCCTATATATTCAAAACTTACGTTTGATTTTTATTTCTTATTTTTCTTGTTACAGATGTAGCTTTTTTACCTTGTTACGATAAACTATCGTTTCTACCGTCACCGACGCAGAGGGAAATCTTAATGTACAATTGTAAACAAACAACACACGAAATGTAAACGTGACCTAAATACTCGGCACAACTAATTAGGTTACGTTCGTGAACACTGTTTTAAAGTGTCTGTTATTTATTTATGTTATGTATTCATATGATCGTGACTCGAGAAACTTCCAGAAGTATCCAGAATTAATCGATGACGTCATGTGACGTATTTTCGAGAATGTTCTAGAAAGTTTCGCAGAGTATATAAATCCATGCATGATGCTATGGTAGTCAGTGCATTGTTGATTCTGTGTTCGTGCAAAAAAACTTCATTATATCAAAGAAAAGGAAATAGAATGATGATTATGTGAAATTTGGTTTCACTTGCATTGGAACAACTGAGGATCTGCAAAAAAAAAGTGCATGCTTTGTGACGCTGTCCTTTCAAACGCAAATTTGAAGCCATCTAATCTTGTATAGCCAGTGTGTAGTGCTCATTCTTGTTATCATTTCTCACTCAGAGTGCACGACACTTTTTTCCAGTTTCTTCTCACCCATATGTAGTGCTCTTAATTGTAGTTATTTCTCACTCAGAGTGCAGGGCACTTCCAGTTTCTTCTTTTCCAGTGTGTAGGGCTTTTTATTCTAGTCGTTTGTCACCCAGAGTGTAGGACAGTTCCTTTCTGTTTCTTGTCATCCAGTGTGTAGGAGTCTTTATTCTAGGCATTTCTCACTCAGAGTATAGGACACTTCCTTCGAGTTTCTTCTCATCCAGTGTTTAAAGTTCTTTCTTGTAGTCATTTCTCACTCAGAATGTAAAGCACTTTGTTCCAGTTTCTTCTCATCCAGTGATGTAGGGTTCTTTCTTGTAGTCATTTCTTACTCAGAGTGTATTGCACTTCTTTCCAGTTACTTCTTATCCAGTGTGTAGTGCACTTTCTTTTAGTCATTTCTCACTCAGAGTGTAGGGCACTCCCTTCCAGTTCCTTCTCATCCAGTGGGTATGGTTATTTCTTTTAGTCATATTTCACTTAGAGTGTAGGGTACTTTCTTTCCAGTTTCTTCTCATCCGGTGTGTAGGGTTCTTTCTTGTGGTTATTTCTCACTCAGAGTGTAGGACACTTCCTTCCAGTTTCTTTTCATCCAGTGTGTAGGGCTCTTTATTCTAGTCATTTCTCCCTCAGAGTGTAGGGCACTTTTAACCATTTTCTTCTCATCCAGCTTATAGGGTTCTTTTTTGAAGTTATTTCTCGTCAGAGTGTAGGGCACTTCCATCCAGTTACTTCTCATCCCGTGTGTATGGCTCTTTATTCTAAGCATTTTTCACTCAGAGATTAGGACAGTTCCTTCCAGTTTTTCTCATCCAGTGTGTAGTGCACTTTCTTTCAGTCATTTCTTACTCAGAGTGTAGGGTACTACCTACCAGTTTCTTCTCATCCAGTTTGTAGTGCACTTTCTTTTAGTCATTTGTTTCTCATAATGTAGGGCTCTCCTTCCAGTTTCTTCTCATCCAGTGTGTAGTGCTCTTTTTTTAGTCATTTCTCACTCAGAGTGCAGTGCACTTCCTTCCAGTTTCTTCTCATCCAGTGTGTAGTGCTCTTTCTCGTAGTTATTTCTCACTCATAGTGTAGGAAACTTTCAGTTTTTCTCTCATCCAGTGTGTAGAGCTCTTAATTTTAAGTCATTTCTCACCCAGAGTGTAGGACAGTTCCTTCCAGTTTCTTCTCATCCAGTGTGTAGAGCTCTTTATTCTAAACATTTCTGACTCGAGTTTAGGACAGTTCCATCCAGTTTCTTCTCATCCAGTTTGAAGGGTTCTTTCTTGTAGTCATTTCTCACTCAGAGTGTAGGACACTTCCTTCAAGTTTCTTTTCTTCCAGTGTGTAGGGCACTTTATTCCTGGCATTTCTCTCCAAGAGTGTAGGAAAGTTCATTCCAAATTCTTCTCATCCAGTGTGTAGGGTTCTTTCTTGTAGTCATTTCCCACTCAGCAGTGTAGAGCACTTCCTTCCAGTTTCTTCTCATCCAGTGTGTAGTGCACTTTCTCGTAGTCATTTCTCACCTCAGAGTACAGCGCACTTCTTTCCAGTTTCTTCTCATCCAGTGTGTAGTGCTTTTTTTGTAGTTATTTCTCACTCAGAGTGTAGGAACCTCCAGTTTCTTCTCTTCCAGTGTGTAGTTCTTTCCTGTAGTCATTTTTCACTCAGAGTGTAGGGAACTTCCAGTTTCTTCTCTTGCAGTGTGTAGAGCTCTTTTATTTTGGGCATTTCTCATCCGAGTGTAGGACTGTTCCTTCCAGTTTCTTCTCATTCAATGTGTAGTGCTCTTTATTCTAAACATTTCTGACCTGGAGTTTAGAACAGTTCTATCCAGTTTCTTCTCTTCCAGTGTGTAGGGTTCTTTCTTGTAGTCATTTCTCACTCAGTGTGTAAAACACTTCCTTCCAGTTTCTTAACGTCCAGTGTGTAGTGCTTTTCTTGTTGTTATTGCTCACTCAGAATGTAGGGCACTTCCTTTCAGTTTTTCTCATCCAGTGTGTAGTGCACTTTCTTTCAGTCATTTCACTCAGAGTGTAGGGTACTACCTTCCAGTTTCTTCTCATCCAGTTTGTAGTGCACTTTCTTTTAGTCATTTGTTTCTCATAGTGTAGGGCACTCCCTTTCCAGTTTCTTCTCATCCAGTGTGTAGTGCTTTTTCTTGTCGTTATTTCTCACTCAGAGTGTAGAGAACTTACAGTTTTTTCTCTTCCAGTGTGTAGAGCTCTTTATTTTGGGCGTTTCTCAACTGGAGTGTAGGACAGTTCCTTCCAGTTTCTTCTCATTCAGTGTGTAGAGCTCTTTATTCTAAACATTTCTGACTCGGAGTTTAGGACAGTTCTATCGAGTCTCTTCTCATCCATTATGTAAAGTTCTTTCTTTTAGTCATTTCTCACTCAGAGTGTAGGGCACTTCCGTCCAATTTTGTTTTTTTCCAGTGGGTAGGGCACTTTTTTCTAGGCATTTCTCTCCAGGAGTGTAGGACAGTTCATTCCAGTTTCTTCTCATCCAGTGTGTAGTGCTCTTTCTCGTAGTTATTTCTCACTCATAGTGTAGGAAACTTTCAGTTTTTTCTCTTCCAGTGTGTAGAGCTCTTAATTTTGGGCGTTTCTCACCCAGAGTGTAGGACAGTTCCTTCCAGTTTCTTCTCATCCAGTGTGTAGAGCTCTTTATTCTAAACATTTCTGACTCGGAGTTTAGGACAGTTCTATCCAGTTTGAAGGGTTCTTTCTTGTAGTCATTTCTCACTCAGAGTGTAGGACACCACCTGCAAGTTTCTTTTCTTCCAGTATGTAGGGCACTTTATTCCTGGCATTTCTCTCCAGGAGTGTAGGAAAGTTCATTCCAAATTTTTCTCATCCAGTGTGTAGGGTTCTTTCTTGTAGTCATTTCCCACTCAGCAGTGTAGAGCACTTCCTTCCAGTTCTTCCCTTATTCAGTGTGTTGGGTTCTTTCTTGTAGTTATTTTTCACTCAGAGTGTTGGACACTTTGTTCCACTTTCTTCTCATCCAGTGTGTAGTGCACTTTCTTGTAGTCATTTCTCACTCAGAGTACAGCGCACTTCTTTCCAGTTTCTTCTCATCCAGTGTGTAGTGCTTTTTTTCTTGTAGTTATTTCTCACTCAGAGTGTAGGGAACCTCCAGTTTCTTCTCTTCCAGTGTGTAGTTCTTTCCTGTAGTCATTTTTCACTCAGAGTGTAGGGAACTTCCAGTTTCTTCTCTTGCAGTGTGTAGAGCTCTTTATTTTGGGCGTTTCTCATCCGAGTGTAGGACTGTTCCTTCCAGTTTCTTCTCATTCAATGTGTAGTGCTCTTTATTCTAAACATTTCTGACTCAGAGTTTAGAACAGTTCTATCCAGTTTCTTCTCTTCCAGTGTATAGGGTTCTTTCTTGTAGTCATTTCTCACTCAGGTGTGTAAAACACTTCCTTCCAGTTTCTTCTCATCCAGTGTGTAGGGTTCTTTTTTGTTGTCATTTCTCACTCAGAGTGTATTGCACTTCTTTCCAGTTACTTCTTATCCAGTGTGTAGTGCACTTTCTTTTTAGTCATTTCTCACTCAGAGTGTAGGGCACTCCCTTCCAGTTCCTTCTCATCCAGTGGGTATGGTTATTTCTTTTAGTCATATTTCACTTAGAGTGTAGGGTACTTTCTTTCCAGTTTCTTCTCATCCGGTGTGTAGGGTTCTTTCTTGTGGTTATTTCTCACTCAGAGTGTAGGACACTTCCTTCCAGTTTCTTTTCATACAGTGTGTAGGGCTCTTTATTCTAGGCATTTCTCTCCCGGAGTGTAGGGCACTTTTTAACCATTTTCTTCTCATCCAGCTTATAGGGTTCTTTTTTGAAGTTATTTCTCGTCAGAGTGTAGGGCACTTCCATCCAGTTACTTCTCATCCCGTGTGTATGGCTCTTTATTCTAAGCATTTTTCACTCAGAGATTAGGACAGTTCCTTCCAGTTTTTCTCATCCAGTGTGTAGTGCACTTTCTTTCAGTCATTTCTTACTCAGAGTGTAGGGTACTACCTACCAGTTTCTTCTCATCCAGTTTGTAGTGCACTTTCTTTTAGTCATTTGTTTCTCATAATGTAGGGCTCTCCCTTCCAGTTTCTTCTCATCCAGTGTGTAGTGCTCTTTTTCGTAGTCATTTCTCACTCAGAGTGCAGTGCACTTCCTTCCAGTTTCTTCTCATCCAGTGTGTAGTGCTCTTTCTCGTAGTTATTTCTCACTCATAGTGTAGGAAACTTTCAGTTTTTTCTCTTCCAGTGTGTAGAGCTCTTAATTTTGGGCGTTTCTCACCCAGAGTGTAGGACAGTTCCTTCCAGTTTCTTCTCATTCAGTGTGTAGAGCTCTTTATTCTGAACATTTCTGACTCGGAGTTTAGGACAGTTCCATCCAGTTTCTTCTCATCCAGTTTGAAGGGTTCTTTCTTGTAGTCATTTCTCACTCAGAGTGTAGGACACTACCTGCAAGTTTCTTTTCTTCCAGTGTGTAGGGCACTTTATTCCTGGCATTTCTCTCCAAGAGTGTAGGAAAGTTCATTCCAAATTCTTCTCATCCAGTGTGTAGGGTTCTTTCTTGTAGTCATTTCCCACTCAGCAGTGTAGAGCACTTCCTTCCAGTTTCTTCTCATCCAGTGTGTAGTGCACTTTCTCGTAGTCATTTCTCACTCGGAGTACAGCGCACTTCTTTCCAGTTTCTTCTCATCCAGTGTGTAGTGCTTTTTCTTGTAGTTATTTCTCACTCAGAGTGTAGGGAACCTCCAGTTTCTTCTCATCCAGTGTGTAGTTCTTTCCTGTAGTCATTTTCACTCAGAGTGTAGGGAACTTCCAGTTTCTTCTCTTCCAGTGTGTAGAGCTCTTTATTTTGGGTTTCTCATCCGAGTGTAGGACTGTTCCTTCCAGTTTCTTCTCATTCAATGTGTAGTGCTCTTTATTCTAAACATTTCTGACTCGGAGTTTAGAACAGTTCTATCCAGTTTCTTCTCTTCCAGTGTGTAGGGTTCTTTCTTGTAGTCATTTCTCACTCGGTGTGTAAAACACTTCCTTCCAGTTTCTTAACGTCCAGTGTGTAGTGCTTTTTCTTGTTGTTATTGCTCACTCAGAATGTAGGGCACTTCCTTTCAGTTTTTCTCATCCTGTGTGTAGTGCACTTTCTTTCAGTCATTTCTTACTCAGAGTGTAGGGTACTTCCTTCCAGTTTCTTCTCATCCAGTTTGTAGTGCACTTTCTTTTAGTCATTTGTTTCTCATAGTGTAGGGCACTCCCTTCCAGTTTCTTCTCATCCAGTGTGTAGTGCTTTTTTCTTGTCGTTATTTCTCACTCAGAGTGTAGAGAACTTACAGTTTTTTCTCTTCCAGTGTGTAGAGCTCTTTATTTTAGGCATTTCTCAACTGGAGTGTAGGACAGTTCCTTCCAGTTTCTTCTCATCCAGTGTGTAGAGCTCTTTATTCTAAACATTTCTGACTCAGGAGTTTAGGACAGTTCCATCCAGTTTCTTCTCATCCAGTATGTAAAGTTCTTTCTTTTAGTCATTTCTCACTCAGAGTGTAGGGCACTTCCTTCCAGTTTTTTTTTCCAGTGTGTAGGGCACTTTTTCTAGGCATTTCTCTCCAGGAGTGTAGGACAGTTCATTCCAGTTTCTTCTCATCCAGTGTGTAGTGCTCTTTCTCGTAGTTATTTCTCACTCATAGTGTAGGAAACTTTCAGTTTTTTCTCTTCCAGTGTGTAGAGCTCTTAATTTTGGGCGTTTCTCACCCAGAGTGTAGGACAGTTCCTTCCAGTTTCTTCTCATTCAGTGTGTAGTGCTCTTTATTCTAAACATTTCTGACTCGGAGTTTAGGACAGTTCTATCCAGTTTGAAGGGTTCTTTCTTGTAGTCATTTCTCACTCAGAGTGTAGGACACTACCTGCAAGTTTCTTTTCTTCCAGTATGTAGGGCACTTTATTCCTGGCATTTCTCTCCAGGAGTGTAGGAAAGTTCATTCCAAATTTTTCTCATCCATTGTGTAGGGTTCTTTCTTGTAGTCATTTCCCACTCAGCAGTGTAGAGCACTTCCTTCCAGTCTACCCTTATTCAGTGTGTTGGGTTCTTTCTTGTAGTTATTTTTCACTCGGAGTGTTGGACACTTTGTTCCACTTTCTTCTCATCCAGTGTGTAGTGCACTTTCTCGTAGTCATTTCTCACTCGGAGTACAGCGCACTTCTTTCCAGTTTCTTCTCATCCAGTGTGTAGTGCTTTTTCTTGTAGTTATTTCTCACTCAGAGTGTAGGGAACCTCCAGTTTCTTCTCTTCCAGTGTGTAGTTCTTTCCTGTAGTCATTTTTCACTCAGAGTGTAGGGAACTTCCAGTTTCTTCTCTTGCAGTGTGTAGAGCTCTTTATTTTGGGCGTTTCTCATCCGAGTGTAGGACTGTTCCTTCCAGTTTCTTCTCATTCAATGTGTAGTGCTCTTTATTCTAAACATTTCTGACTCGGAGTTTAGAACAGTTCTATCCAGTTTCTTCTCTTTCAGTGTATAGGGTTCTTTCTTGTAGTCATTTCTCACTCGGTGTGTAAAACACTTCCTTCCAGTTTCTTCTCATCCAGTGTGTAGGGTTCTTTTTTGTTGTCATTTCTCACTCAGAGTGTAGGGCACTTTCTTTCCAGTTTCTTCTTATCCAGTGTGTAGTGATTTTTCTTGTAGTCATTTCTCACTCAGAGTGTAGGACAGTTTCTTCCAGTTTCTTCTCATCCAGTGTGTAGGTTTCTTTCTTGTAGTTATTTCTTACTCAGAGTTTAGGATACTCTCTTTCCAGTTTCTTCTTATCCAGTGTGTAGGTTTTTTCTTGTAGTTATTTCTTACTCAGAGTGTAGGGCACTTCCTTCCAGTTTCTTCTCATCCAGTGTGTAGTGCACTTCTTTTAGTCATTTCTTACTCAGAGTGTAGGGCACTCCCTTCCAGTTTCTTCTCATCCAGTGTGTTGTGTTCTTTCTTGTTGTTATTTTTCACTCGGAGTGTTGGACACTTCGTTCCAGTTTCTTCTCATCCAGTGTGTGGGGCTGTTTATTCTAGGCATTTTTCACTTGGAGTTTAGGACAGTTCCTTCCAGTTTCTTCTCATCCATTCATCCAGTGTGTAGTGCTCTTTCTTGTAGTCATTTCTCACTCAGAGTTTAGGACAGTTTCTTCCAGTTTTTCTCATCTAGATTTCAGGGCTCTTTATTCTAGGCAATTCTCACTCAGAGTGTAGGACAATTCCTTCCAGTTTCTTCTCATCTAGTGTGTAGGGTTCTTTTTTGTTATTATTTCTCACTCAGAGTGTAGGACACTTTTTTACCATTTATTTTTTCTTAAGAGTGTCGGACACTTCCATCTTTTGAATATCCACTAACAGTGTACGACTCTTGTACTTAGAGTTCATGACACTTCAGTCCAATTGATTCGACGTATCTTTCACTCTGAAATACTTCTAACATGGGATAATCAAAGAAATCTTTTTTAATTTATAAAAGTATAAATACTAATTTTTTGAAGTTTCTTGACCTGCCCAAAATCTGGATATTTCTTGTTCATAACTGAGGTGAGAAAGCTTTGTAATTTCTAGCCATTGTTATTTTCTCAATCTTTTATTATTTGTATATATGTGAGTAGCACGATTTCTAAGTGTGCCACAATTAGTAAAATTACAGCGGACATGAAAAATATAATAAACTTAGTGGTTTGCGGTAAGTATATTATGGAATTTGGTCTTTCGTGTCTTAAGAAAATGGAACTAGCACTACCGTAATATCACAAACACAAAGATGATAAACATTTCGAGTGGTAGCGATTTTTCCATTTGCCGAGAGTAGACCAAAATTATACGACGAACGCGAAAAAACTGAAAACTCCATTTGCTCTAGAACAGTGGTACCCAACCTTCTTTACGCTCTGCACCCGTAAAAAGTTTATGTTCTCGCACCGCTCACAGTAATTATTTATTTGAGAATAAAGTTGAATGTGGTCAAAACAAATGTTATTTCTCAACCCCTGGAACGCTATCTCGCACAACTGGTTGGGAACCACTGCTATCGAACTTGTTTTATAATCTCTTAGTTTTCTGTGAACTGGTTTCTAAGGTTTTACTCTTAGCAACATGACGTGTCTACAATATCAGATAGATAATTGTTGTTGTAAGAAACTGGGTAATTGTTGCATTTTTGTATTTTAATGCTGTGATAAAGGTAAAAAAAAACGACTTTTACCTTCCAGATAAATATAAAAGAATATATTTTTATTTAAACCATGTTTCGCCTTTGCGACTTCTTCGGCGTTAATATACGTAATTGACGTATTAAAATATTCGTTAAATTATAAAACTGTTTGTTATGTTCTGTTTGCCGAGCCTTCCGTGACGTGTTTAACAATGTATAAAATACTATTATGCAGGGTGTTCAGAAAGTTATTGTGCAGTTTTGTAAGCACCGATAACAGCTTTCATTTGGTCTATTTCAAGCCAGCAACTGATAGCGGTGTTTAGAAACAAAATAAGAAGGATCCAGGCCTGTATTGATGTCAACGGGGGTCAATTTCAACATTGTTTATAATTGTCATTCATATTTACCTCCTGTATTCTATATTGAAACATGTCTCTTAATAAATATATAAGTGCACTGTGACTTTCCGAACACCCTGTAGTATAGTTATAATACACATTACGTAGCTATACAAACACGTCACATATATTACTCTAATTAATATACAATAAATATTACCCGTTTCTTTTGACCATTCGTTAATTGAGAACAGATATAAAATCTGTTACACCAAAAGCCGCATCGTTGATTTTAGTTTTTAACGAATCCAAATCGAACGTCGAAGCTAACAAATCGCGTTCTTTTTTTCCTTTTTCTTTAAAATAGTTTTAGTATGTAGTTAAGTACCGGTTGGGCCTGGCATGGCCAGGTGGGTTAAGGCGTTCGACACGTAATCTAAGGGTCTCAGGTTCGAATTCCTCTCGCACCAAACATACTCGTCCTTTCAGCCGTGGGGGCGTTATAAAGTTGTGGTCAATCCCACTATTCGTTGGTAAAGAGTAGCTCAAGAGTTGGCGGTGGGTGGTGATAATTAGCTGCCTTACCTCTAGTCTTACACTGCTAAATTAGGGATAGCTAGCGCAGATAGGCCTTGTGTAGCTTTGCGCTCAATTCAAAAACAAAGAAAACAAAAACAAGTACCTGTTGTTAGCGTTCACAGCCTAGGGGAGGGTGAAAGGAATTTTAAATAATCCAAAAATGGAGGCAATTTTAATAAAATAATAAATAGTAATTTATGAGCAAAATGAAAGGTAATAAATATTTTTCTCTAGACTGAATCGTCAATATTTGGTCAATGAGTTTGTTTGTTTGTTTTGAATTTCGCCCAAAGCTACTCAAGAGCTATCTGCACTAGCCGTCCCTAATTTAGAAGTGTTAGACTAGAGGGAAGCAGCTAGTTATCATCACCCACTGCCAACTCTTGGGCTACTCTTTTACCAACGAATAGTGGGATTGATCGTAGTTTTACAACGCCCCGACGGCTGAAAGGGCGAGCATGTTTTGTGCGATGGAGGATTCGAACCCGCGACCCTCAGATTACGAGTCGAACCCTACTGGCCATGCCGGGCCTAAAAATAAGTTTTTGTTCCGAAAATGTACCTGCACCTACTATCGAAATGCGCATGCGTACAAACCAACGTGAGTATATTTCATCACACAAATAAGACAGCAATGTGTTAAAAACTTATTGCTCGACAACCTAACGTTAGATATTTGAAAAACTTTTATATATTTATTTCTTGCTAATTTTAAGTAGAGTAAAGTTTAACAATAACTAAACAAAAGTGAAAATGTATCCAAGTTAGTGTTAATTTTTTTCTTTATCGAATATAGGTGCACTTAGTAAAGACCTGATTTGTGTTAAGCCTAACATCAGTGGACTTGCAGACTTCGGCGTCTCCGATTAGAATTGTTTTCGGTTATACTAGAAATCATCTGTTTCAAGAAGGATTATTGTCGTGAAAACACCAATTTGACCGTAAATGTTTAGAGGATGTTTGCTGTTATATATATTCATGTTTTACAGTTATCAGTTTACGTACATTTGATGTAGCAAAATATTGTTATATTTGAAATCTATTACTTTCCTGATTAATTTTATTTCATGTTCTTAAAAGTATATTAGTTTATATTTATAAATGATTTTGTAAAGTGTGAAGGCGTCTGGTTATCCTAAAAATGAGTGAAGAAAGTCGAAACGTTGTTCTGTGCTTTATTAGTAAAAGTTTTAATACCCATACCAGCCGGTCTTAGATACATTACTGGAAATATTTTTAGCGGTCCGATTCACTCAGACAAGGTCATGTTATATTACAACAATTCAAGTAACTGGTTAACATTTATACTTTAATAAATACTGAGCTGATTGCTAAGTTTATGTAGACCGATAAAGTCTCTAGTAACTCTATATAGCTTAAGAACCTAAACACAGACTCCTGTTTCTTGTTAAATAAATTGGCCGTTTTCAATTAGGCCTACTTTGGTCATTTTTAAATACGCCTACAAGATACATTCCTTTATCATGAGATTACTAAACTCATCACATAGCTTGAAGTGTATCTGAAGGTGATATGATGATAATGGATAATTATTACCCAAATCAGAATAACTTTTTTTAGTATTGACCAAAATTATGAAAATATAAGACGTTTGTGGTCCTATCTTCTACGAAAACTAAAACTATCTTGATTTAACATGTGCATGTGTGTGTAAATACATATATATTAGTTTGTTATAACACAAAAGCAAATTAAACAAAAAACGCTCTATCAACTGAAAAGAACCAAAGGTACAAGTTATAATGTGGGATTATAAAATGTACCCTAGGTTTTAGAGGTGACTCCGAAATAGGACCCACATTGCGATGGGGATACACCATCTACCAGTCTTAACCTCTATTCGGTAGTCTTGCATAAGAAATAAAGAGTAGCAATAGATATAGAATTAGAAATAAAAATTAGGAGGGCGAGATGTGGGTGCTCAAGTAAAATTAGGTTGTACCACTTTGGGGCAGTAGGTAAGATGAAAACTTTAATCTTGTTGTTAGCTTGCCAGCCATCAGTATGGTAGAAGGACATAACCAAATTCACTATTTCTCAATCTATAAATGAAATCTTCTTACTTCTTCGAGCACGTGATGATAATTAGGCACGCTTCGGTTCTGGTTATTGTTTATTTTATAAGCTTTTAAAAACTTGTAAAACGTGGAAGTAATTTAAATGAAAAATTTCTCATGAACAGAGTACTTACTGTAATAAGTTGATCATCAAGTCCTTTCGTTCCACGAAGCTTTTATTCTCTTTCCCTTCTATCGTTGTCTACACTTATCTCCAAATTAAACACATCAGCATTATATTTGCGTTGAGTTGTCTACGAACACCCTTATCTTTTAGTTACTGATTCTTATATTAATCTTGATAAAACTGAAAGCAAAATTCACATGCGGAAGAACACACTATGGAGGTGTGATACACAATGCCCTTAGCAACATCAGATTTCACAGCGCTTAAAATAGTCGTGAAGAGGTATCATTTCACAATAACATCAATAACAGAATCTTTGGCATCGCATGATTTCAACATAGCTTAAGATGTCACTCAAATAGTCCTTAAATAATGTGTGTAGTTACAAAATACACACGTATGAGATAAATGCACCCTCATTTCTTTCGTCTTTAGTTATCTGTGTTAAGTGACCGTGAAACAAAGTATTTAGGTCTAGTACAATGATTCAATTGAAAATCAGTCTCTGAACGCCACAACAGAGTATGGTATGTATCACACAACCCGCAACAACTGGTGATCATACGCAATATTTCTCAACGCTACAACAGTCTCTTGTACGGGATATATAACCCACATGTAGTAGTGGTCCCAGACAATGTTTCTTTAGGTTACAACAGTGTGTGGTGTGTATTATACAACTCATTCCTATTAGTTGTCACGAACAATATTTCTTTAGGTCGCAACAGTATGTAGTACCTGTGCTGCCTCTGCTGGTGGAATTTTGAAATATTCCTCGTATATCATAAAACATTCACTGTATTAAAACGCATCTTTCATGTTAAGAATAAAACAATGCTGCAAATCAATTTAGTGCTGTTACTTTAGAGAAATTCAATGAGTTTTTAATTTTTCAATTTATATTAAGAATTTCAAAAAATATATCCTATTCCATTGACAATATATTGAAAATTGAGATTTGTTACAACTACTTACGTGTAAACGTGTCTCTCATTTGTGTGATATCTTGGGTTCGAATCCATCCTAGTCTTTTTTTGGGAGTTATAAAATACAAAACTTATAAAAACGAAAAATCTCAAAATTTGTTCGTTTTAGAGCAAAGCCACTTTGAGCTATATCTGCTGTGTTCGAGCGTGGAATCGAATCCCGAATTTTAGCGTTTAAGTTCGGGAACTTGCTGACTTCCCATCGGAGGACATCACAAAATGTTTAATTTCATATAACATCTTAATGTGTTTTATTTATTCAGACCAACAGTTTATTTTTTAAACAAAGAAAAAATATACATTATCCTCCTAGCGGTAGCAGAGTGAAATAACTTAAATAAGTATAATTAATTTGGTTTGAGATTTGTTCCACCAGTGTAACAATTAATAAAAACTACAATATTATAAGGTAGTTGAGCCATAAGTCTGAGAACTTAAAACTCTAAAAATCTGTTTCTGTAAAGTGGGAGATAAAGATTCCTGACTGCATGTGGTTGTAATAAGTGGTTTGAATTGTTTTGAATTTCGAGCAAAACTACTCGAGGACTATCTGCGCTAGCCGTTCCTATTTTAGCAGTGTAAGACTAGAGCAGGGGTCACCAAACTACGGCTCGCGGGCCAGATACGGCCCTCGAGGTCATTTTGTCCGGCCCGACAGCAGCTAGCCGCTTGGAAATAAAAAGTGACATTTCATCAAATGTCTGACTATCATAACAAAATAAATTACACCGATGGTCGTTTTAAGCTGGCAAACACAAGACGTTATGATAAAAGAAACAAGGCTGTCACGTGTATTTTAACCATTAGAAAATTCTTCTTTTGTCCTTGCTGCCCTTTTATTCATATCGAGGCACGTATCTATGAAAGCATTAGGATTTTGAAAACAAGTACAGACTTAACCCTCGTCCTATCGACTCGTCTTGTAAATTCAGCGGCCTGGGATTACCGCTTCAGCAAGCTCATTTCTCTAAGTAGTCGGGTTATGCGCTTTTCGCAACTCGTTCTCAGGTAAGTGTCGTGGCAAACGTACGTTTCAATATATTTTGTTTGTGCGTTTTTGGACCAGTACAATACTTTTCTCACAGCGTTCTGTGTTTTTCATTTTCAGATCCTGTTTTATTTTCACTCATCGTTATGGCTGCTTTTAAAAGTAAAAAAAGTGGACTCTAAGTGTCGTGAAGAATGGGGGGAGAAAAGTACTTCTTTGTGGAAACAAAACCAGAAAGCAACTTGTGTGATATGTACCGAAAGTGTTGCCGTTTTGAAAGAGTACACTCTTCGACGTCACTATGAAACAAAACATCTGTCAACATATTTGAAATTTTCAGGAAAGTTCCGTTCTGAGAAATTTGAATCCATGAAACGTGTGTTTGAATCTCAAAAGAATCTCTTCACGAGAATGTTTGCCGAAAATGAATCTGTCACTCGTACAAGTTACAAAATAGTGCATGGGATGGCATAGCGAGGAAAACCTTTCACTGACGGCAGCTTCATCAAAGAATGTACGATGGAAGCAGCAAATGAGCTGTGTCCTGAAAAAGCCAATTTCTTTGAAAGTATCAACCTTTCAGCAACTTCAGTTGTACGGAGAGCAGAAGAACTTGGAGAGAACATCGCATTACAGATACGTCAAAAAGCTAGAAACTTCCTATGACATTCTCTGGCACAGGATAAGTCTATTGATCTCTCGAGTACGTCACAACTTCCCGTGTTCATTCGTGGAGTTAATTTGGACTTTCAGATCACGGAAGAGTTGGCATCAGTTTGCAGCATGCATAGAAGAACAACTGGAGAAGACATTTACATGGAAGTGCATAAAATTTGCAAGACTATAACCTTTAGTGGAATCAGCTTAGAGGTGTAACAATAGACGGAGGAAAAAACATGGCTGGAGTAAAGAAGGGTCTGGTGGGGCTGATCAGGAAACAGTTGGAAGATCTTCAACTCCCAAGCGCTCTGTTCATACACTGCATCATACATCAACAAGCACTCTGTGGAAAAGACTTAGATATTTCTTGCGTACTGAAACCAGTCATTTCTGCAGTGAACTTCATTCGGGGTCATGCACTTAATCATCGCCAGTTCAAGGCGTTTCTTGAAGAAATTGATTAGGATTTCTGTGACTTACCTAATCACACAGCGGTGAGGTGGCTCAGCTGCGGTAAAGTCTTGTCTCGTTTTTATAAGCTGAGAAGAGAAATATATATATTTCTTATCGATAAATATAGAGTCGATCCACTTCTGTCGGATCCAACGTGGTTCTCAAAGTTGTCATTTTTGGTTGACATCACATCCCACATAAATGAATTGAACTTGAAACTTCAGGGAAGAATAACCTTGTCTGTGATCTCCATAGAATCATTAAAGGATTTCAGAGAAAGCTGTCATTGTTTGAAGCACGTTTGGAAGGAGGAAACCTCTCACATCAGTGTTTCATTTAGTTTCATGCTGGAATCACAAAAGATGTCAACCAGGAATTTCAGTAAAAGATTATTGGTGATTTAAATAAGCATTTTTAGAGAGATTTTCGGATCTTAACAGAATCATTTTAATTGTGTCATTGTGTCATTGATGACGTGCCAGTGGAACTTCAGCTGGAGGTCATCGATTTGCAAAGAAATGACTTCTTGAAAGCAAAACACAGAGAGAGGGCAACTTATTGAATTTTACAGCTGCATACCTGAAGATGATTTTCCAAAGCTGAAGCAGTTCGCATCTGGTATGTCATCAGTGTTCGGAACAACTTATGTCTGTGAAGAAGCAGTTTCAAAATTAAGTATGTAAAGTCGATCAAGGTTGACTGATGAACATTTGAAAGCAATTCTAATGATTGGATGCAGCAATTCAAAACCGAACATTGAAGATATTTTGAAAGCCAAACGCCAATTTCATAAATCTCACTAACGTTTTTGGGGCTTAGTTAAATTCAGATATGTACTCACTATGTGCGATGTGACAATTGTTTTTGCTAATGTCACCTTCTTCGATAACCTTTTAGTAAATAAAAATGTTGGTTGTATTTCTGTTTGTTTTTTTATTATGTGTTTGTATTGCATGCTACTCCCACATGGCTAATGTGGCATCCTAAACTTAGTGTTAAGTCTTTTACAGAGAGCTTTCGTTCTAGCTTATGAGTATTGAACATAATGATCATGTGGCCCGCGCTTCTCATTCCCCAAGTAATCTGGCCCCCTGTGAAAAAAGTTTGGTGACCCTGAACTACCCACCCACCGCCAACTCTTGCGCTACTCTTTTACCAACAAATAGTGGGAATGACCATCACATTATAACGCCCCCACGGCTGAAAGGGCGAACATGTTTGGTGCGATGGGGATTCGGACCTGCCACCCTCAGATTACGAGTCGAACGCCTTAATCCATCTGACCATGCCGGGCCCATGGTAAGTGACGACGTTCATTGTTCAGAAAACAGCAGCACACACGGAGTTTTTGTCCTTGATTTAAAAAAAATATATCAATTTCTATTCCTTCTTCGTTAAACTCAGTTTAAATTCAGTATTTCTACGTAATTGTTCGAGTCAGAGCTAAGTTTTATGTTAATCTTGGTTAAGTAATAAAGTGGTTTTATGTCACAGTGAAGACTACAGGAGATAGGAGACTATTATAAAGAAATTTCAGAAATCTGTAATGTCGTGAATGTCAATATGTTGGATAATGAGAGATGACTTCGAAACATGAAGTATCAAACTAGCTATGATGAGAGTTTGTTTTTGAATTTCACGCAATGCTACACGAGGGCTATATGTGCTAGCCCTCCCTAATTTAGCAGTGTAAGACTAGAGGGAAGGCAGCTAGTCATCACTACCCATCGCCAACTCTTGGGCTACTCTTCTACCAACGAATAGTGGGATTAACTATCACATTATAACGTCCCCACGGCTGAAAGGGCGAGCATGTTTGGTGCGATGGGGATTCGGACCCGCGACCCTCAGACTACGATTCGAACACCTTAACCCACCTGGCCATGTCGGGCCCGTGATGAGAGACACTTTTTGTTTAGTTTTAATAAGAGTAGTGAGACGAAAAGAGGAACACGAAAGGAATTTTCTTAACATAAAGTAACTTGGCCAGTGACAAAATTACGAGACATTTCTTTTGGCCAAAAATTAGTTAAGAGGTTTCCCGGTTTTGTAAAACTTTTCATATCTATCAGTTGGTCAGAAAATCCACATTGCTCCTTTAAAACCTGTCCCGACTTTCGAAAACATCTAAATCATGTGATTATTGACTACGTTAGTCCAATAAGATAACATTTGTGTTTAAGCACATTTACGTGCTCATATGGTTATTTTTATTAATTGTCTTGATATTTGAAAATGTACAATTCTTTCACAATGTATTGTATTTGACATAAATATATATATATATCTATGTATATTAGGTTAAAACTGTCTAACGCCAATTTTTAAATATCTAAGGAGGAAGGTGTAACAGATTCATCGTTGTACGTTTATTTTAATACCCGCACTTGTTTCAGTATATTAAATAGCCTGTAACCCTGTACTTCAACGAAATTTTTGTTATCAAAATCATCTACATTTAAACATATGTTCAGTTATTCCTTTTATATCAAAATTTTATGTTCCTAACAGCACTTTAAAGTTATCAGTTCTATTTATTATACTTCTAGCATTACAATACTACAATTAAGCCTATCCTTGTAAGTTTTATATCAATTTTTTTATGTTGAAGTTTTCTCAGAGTCTTATTCTTTTTTTGTTTTTTTTCATTTAGTTTATCATGGCTATCTTCATGGTCTAGTTTTTCCCTTACATATAAGCTAATAGTCTTAGCAGACATGCCAGTCCATATCCTATTTAAATGTAATCCATCCATTCCAAAGAGCTATTTTACACTGAATTGGTCCTTCAAATCCAACCAGTCAATGTGTTCATTTTACATATCAGTATAAGTCTATCATTTCGCCCTAGTGAATTACGTATAATATCATAACCACAGTTAATTCTGGGTAATATTCCTGAAAAGATAAGTTGTGGATTCCTTCTTTAAATACCTTTAACCCTCGTTTGTATTAATCACCTTCTCTTTCCTACCTTTACTTACATCATTTAATAGCTCAACTCATATCTAAAGGGATGTACCAAGAAGTAGTTTAATAGCTTAACTCATATCTGAAGGGATGTATCAAGAAGCAGTTTAATAGCTTAACTCATATCTGAAGGGATGTATCAAGAAGCAGTTTAATAGCTTAACTCATATCTGAAGGGATGTATCAAGAAGCAGTTTAATAGCTTAACTCATATCTGAAGGGATGTATCAAGAAGTAGTTTAATAGCTTAACTCATATCTGAAGGGATGTATCAAGAAGTAGTTTAATAGCTTAACTCATATCTGAAGGGATGTATCAAGAAGTAGTTTAATAGCTTAACTCATATCTGAAGCAAGTTTTAATAGCTCTCATATCTGAAGGGATGTATCAAGAAGCAGTTTAATAGCTTAACTCATATCTGAAGGGATGTATCAAGAAGCAGTTTAATAGCTTAACTCATATCTGAAGGGATGTATCAAGAAGCAGTTTAATAGCTTAACTCAGAAGGGATGTATAATAGTTTAATAGCTTAACTCATATCTGAAGGGATGTATCAAGAAGTAGTTTAATAGCTTAACTCATATCTGAAGGGATGTATCAAGTAAGAAGCAGTTTAATAGTTTGTATCAATAGCTTAACTCATATCTGAAGGGATGTATCAAGAAGCAGTTTAATAGCTTAACTCATATCTGAAGGGATGTATCAAGAAGCAGTTTAATAGCTTAACTCATATCTGAAGGGATGTATCAAGAAACTCATATCTGAGGGATGTATCAAGAAGTAGTTTAATAGCTTAACTCATATCTGAAGGGATGTATCAAGAAGCAGTTTAATAGCTTAACTCATATCTGAAGGGATGTATCAAGAAGCAGTTTAATAGCTTAACTCATATCTGAAGGGATGTATCAAGAAGTAGTTTAATAGCTTAACTCATATCTGAAGGGATGTATCAAGAAGCAGTTTAATAGCTTAACTCATATCTGAAGGGATGTATCAAGAAGCAGTTTAATAGCTTAACTCATATCTGAAGGGATGTATCAAGAAGCAGTTTAATAGCTTAACTCATATCTGAAGGGATGTATCAAGAAGCAGTTTAATAGCTTAACTCATATCTGAAGGGATGTATCAAGAAGCAGTTTAATAGCTTAACTCATATCTGAAGGGATGTATCAAGAAGCAGTTTAATAGCTTAACTCATATCTGAAGGGATGTATCAAGCAGTTTAATAGCTTAACTCATATCTGAAGGGATGTATCAAGAAGCAGTTTAATAGCTTAACTCATATCTGAAGGGATGTATCAAGAAGCAGTTTAATAGCTTAACTCATATCTGAAGGGATGTATCAAGAAGTAGTTTAATAGCTTAACTCATATCTGAAGGGATGTATCAAGAAGCAGTTTAATAGCTTAACTCATATCTGAAGGGATGTATCAAGAAGCAGTTTAATAGCTTAACTCATATCTGAAGGGATGTATCAAGAAGCAGTTTAATAGCTTAACTCATATCTGAAGGGATGTATCAAGAAGTAGTTTAATAGCTTAACTCATATCTGAAGGGATGTATCAAGAAGCAGTTTAATAGCTTAACTCATATCTGAAGGGATGTATCAAGAAGTAGTTTAATAGCTTAACTCATATCTGAAGGGATGTATCAAGAAGCAGTTTAATAGCTTAACTCATATCTGAAGGGATGTATCAAGAAGCAGTTTAATAGCTTAACTCATATCTGAAGGGATGTATCAAGAAGTAGTTTAATAGCTTAACTCATATCTGAAGGGATGTATCAAGAAGCAGTTTAATAGCTTAACTCATATCTGAAGGGATGTATCAAGAGTAGTTTAGCTTAACTCATATAAAGGGATGTATCAAGAAGTAGTTTAATAGCTTAACTCATATCTGAAGGGATGTATCAAGAAGCAGTTTAAACTCATATCTGAAGGGATGTATCAAGAAGCAGTTTAATAGCTTAACTCATATCTGAAGGGATGTATCAAGAAGCAGTTTAATAGCTTAACTCATATCTGAAGGGATGTATCAAGAAGTAGTTTAATAGCTTAACTCATATCTGAAGGGATGTATCAAGAAGCAGTTTAATAGCTTAACTCATATCTGAAGGGATGTATCAAGAAGCAGTTTAATAGCTTAACTCATATCTGAAGGGATGTATCAAGAAGCAGTTTAATAGCTTAACTCATATCTGAAGGGATGTATCAAGAAGCAGTTTAATAGCTTAACTCATATCTGAAGGGATGTATCAAGAAGTTTAATAGCTTAACTCATATCTGAAGGGATGTATCAAGAAGCAGTTTAATAGCTTAACTCATATCTGAAGGGATGTATCAAGAAGTAGTTTAATAGCTTAACTCATATCTGAAGGGATGTATCAACTCATATCTGAAGGGATGTAGTTTTAATAGCTAACTCATATCTGAAGGGATGTATCAAGAAGTAGTTTAATAGCTTAACTATATCTGAATGTATCAAGGAGTGTATCAAAGGGATGTATCAAGAAGCAGTTTAATAGCTTAACTCATATCTGAAGGGATGTATCAAGAAGTAGTTTAATAGCTTAACTCATATCTGAAGGGATGTATCAAGAAGCAGTTTAATAGCTTAACTCATATCTGAAGGGATGTATCAAGAAGCAGTTTAATAGCTTAACTCATATCTGAAGGGATGTATCAAGAAGCAGTTTAATAGCTTAACTCATATCTGAAGGGATGTATCAAGAAGCAGTTTAATAGCTTAACTCATATCTGAAGGGATGTATCAAGAAGCAGTTTAATAGCTTAACTCATATCTGAAGGGATGTATCAAGAAGTAGTTTAATAGCTTAACTCATATCTGAAGGGATGTATCAAGAAGTAGTTTAATAGCTTAACTCATATCTGAAGGGATGTATCAAGAAGTTTAGTTATCTGAAGGGATAAGCTTTTAATAGCTTAACTCATATCTGAAGGGATGTATCAAGAAGTAGTTTAATAGCTTAACTCATATCTGAAGGGATGTATCAAGAAGTAGTTTAATAGCTTAACTCATATCTGAAGGGATGTATCAAGAAGTAGTTTAATAGCTTAACTCATATCTGAAGGGATGTATCAAGAAGTAGTTTAATAGCTTAACTCATATCTGAAGGGATGTATCAAGAAGTAGTTTAATAGCTTAACTCATATCTGAAGGGATGTATCAAGAAGCAGTTTAATAGCTTAACTCATATCTGAAGGGATGTATCAAGAAGTCAACTCATATCTGAAGGGATGTATCAAGAAGTAGTTTAATAGCTCATATCTGAAGGGATGTATCAAGAAGCAGTTTAATAGCAACTCATATCTGAAGGGATGTATCAAGAAGCAGTTTAATAGCTTAACTCATATCTGAAGGGATGTATCAAGAAGCAGTTTAATAGCTTAACTCATATCTGAAGGGATGTATCAAGAAGCAGTTTAATAGCTTAACTCATATCTGAAGGGATGTATCAAGAAGCAGTTTAATAGCTTAACTCATATCTGAAGGGATGTATCAAGAAGCAGTTTAATAGCTTAACTCATATCTGAAGGGATGTATCAAGAAGCAGTTTAATAGCTTAACTCATATCTGAAGGGATGTATCAAGAAGTAGTTTAATAGCTTAACTCATATCTGAAGGGATGTATCAAGAAGCAGTTTAATAGCTTAACTCATATCTGAAGGGATGTATCAAGAAGCAGTTTAATAGCTTAACTCATATCTGAAGGGATGTATCAAGAAGCAGTTTAATAGCTTAACTCATATCTGAAGGGATGTATCAAGAAGCAGTTTAATAGCTTAACTCATATCTGAAGGGATGTATCAAGAAGCAGTTTAATAGCTTAACTCATATCTGAAGGGATGTATCAAGAAGTAGTTTAATAGCTTAACTCATATCTGAAGGGATGTATCAAGAGTTTAATAGCTTAACTCATATCTGAAGGGATGTATCAAGAAGCTTAATAGCTTATCATCTGAAGGGATGTATCAAGAAGCAGTTTAATAGCTTAACTCATATCTGAAGGGATGTATCAAGAAGCAGTTTAATAGCTTAACTCATATCTGAAGGGATGTATCAAGTAGCAGTTTAATAGCTTAACTCATATCTGAAGGGATGTATCAAGAAGTAGTTTAATAGCTTAACTCATATCTGAAGGGATGTATCAAGAAGTAGTTTAATAGCTTAACTCATCATATCTGAAGGGATGTATCAAGAAGCAGTTTAATAGCTTAACTCATATCTGAAGGGATGTATCAAGAAGCAGTTTAATAGCTTAACTCATATCTGAAGGGATGTATCAAGAAGCAGTTTAATAGCTTAACTCATATCTGAAGGGATGTATCAAGAAGTAGTTTAATAGCTTAACTCATATCTGAAGGGATGTATCAAGAAGCAGTTTAATAGCTTAACTCATATCTGAAGGGATGTATCAAGAAGTAGTTTAATAGCTTAACTCATATCTGAAGGGATGTATCAAGAAGTAGTTTAATAGCAACTCATATCTGAATGTATCAAGAAGCAGTTTAATAGCTTAACTCATATCTGAAGGGATGTATCAAGTAGCAGTTTAATAGCTTAACTCATATCTGAAGGGATGTATCAAGAAGTAGTTTAATAGCTTAACTCATATCTGAAGGGATGTATCAAGAAGTAGTTTAATAGCTTAACTCATATCTGAAGGGATGTATCAAGAAGTAGTTTAATAGCTTAACTCATATCTGAAGGGATGTATCAAGAAGCACATAATTAAATCTTTGTAAAATTAAAATAGAAGAAAATGTGAACAAAGATCTTTAATTAGATATTGAAAATAAAACGTAAATGTTAAAGAAAGAAAGAAACAAGTTTTAAGAAATAATACAAAAAAATGAAGTCCGATAATGGGACAGCAATAAGTTTGTGGACTTACAACACTAACATCTGAGGTTTGATTTCCCGCGCTTGAAACACCACACAGTCCAATGTTACTTTGCTCTGAACTAAATAAACTTTCAATCAATAGTTCTTTTAATTTATTCATTACATGTTTCATCACAAAAATGTATATAGAAAAAATATCGATCTGAAATGTTATTTTTTTCAAATACAGCAAAATGCGCTTCGACGAATGAAAACAACTAGAATATCACATTCTAAACCTTGTCTTGTTGTTTTCACTCGGCGAAGCGCATTTTTCCGTACTTGTTGAATAAAGTTGTGTCCTTTATCGTGGATAAGTTTGTCATACCTTAAACTGAATATACCCATTCAAAGAAATATCATATTAACATTTAACATTTTAACGCTTTGTTTATTCAAGGAACAACAAGCGAATACCAGTAAATCAGTAACATAAATACCTAAATTCTTAGTGATAGAATTGTAACTTCAGAATAATAAAGCAGTGAACCACTTGTCCATAAAGCAGCATCTTTAGTAATGTAATATCACATCTTGAGGTGTGAAATCATACTTTATCCAGTACTGTAAAATGTAAACTGAATATAAGGTGTATCTTCCCACCGTAGTTTGAAAACTTCAAGGTGTGAAATTCACATATTATTCCTATAATTTAGGATGAGAAACTTTAAAGGTGTGAACATACTTATTTAGTTCAAATTACTGACCTGCTCTTAAATGACAAATCTTAAATCTTTATTAACATTTCGCTATCTACATAATGACTCAATAAATTACTGAAAACAAGGAACGATCATAATCACTAACACTTATAAAAATACATTAGTTACGGTCCTTTTATACTTTTTAACACGACTGTCTTTAATCTAATGGATAAAGGATTTTCCAGAATCAGCAAAATGTGTAATAATAGTATTCCATCCATATTTTGCTCAATCCTCAGCTCATCAGGGTGGCTGGGATACAACAAACACTATTGCTATTTCTTACAATAAAAATTACTACAGTGTGAAAATATTTTTCAGGCAGGCTGGCCTAAAAATTCCAAGGCAATATTTATTAACCCCTTTAAAAGTAGAAGCAACGTTAGAAGTCCTCCAAACTCATCTAGGTATCAACAAGATGTGACAAAATTATGAGGCATTCCTTTGGTCAAAAATTAGGAATTTTTTTCTCAGTTTTATAAAACTTATCACGCCTGTCAATTGGTTCGAAAACCTAACCAGGAAATTCCTGTTGCTGGAACATCCACAGGTGAAGGGACACATTGTCTACGTCATCCTCTTTCAACAGGGAATTTTATTATATGTATATGTATGTGTGTGTATTGTACACTGAATGTATTTATTTCGTTTTCTTTTGAGTTAATTCATCTTATGTAAGTATGTTCATGCTTCACAGTAACATATCGTGCATATATATATACGAGTATATACCTTTCGTCTTATTGTCTATGAATGGTTTGTTTTGTCTCTTATTTTCATTTTATATATTTTGCAAGTGACGTATTTACAGGGTTTCATTTGTTGACTGTTTAGATGTTACTTGACATTAACGATTTGCTTTCATGTTGTTCCATTTTCAGTTCGATCAATTCATTGGTAAAAAGTTATTTTTTTGTGCAAAAGCTTTTTTTCTCTATATTTTAATTTTGTTGTATTATCTTTGATCTTTATTAAAGGGTATTGCTTGTAATTTTCATTCACACGGTTTAACTTTAACAAATCCTTGATTAACTTTCAAAGTTGTTTATGTTTCGTTTATTTTATGATATTTTATAGTAGCTTTATTCTGCACGGTTTCTTACATTATTCATTTGTATTGTATAATAAATGCTTTCTAGGATTTAAATTTAGAATGGTTTTAAGGCCTAAAGATAGAAACAGATGGAGCGATCTGGAAATAAAAGGAAGAAGTGTGATTCTCTACTCTTTCAGCTGCTACATAGTTTTTCAAAGTGTTTTAGGGATCTGATAAATTTCCTTTTGTCTATTCATGGGACAGTCTGAGTCACCACAGTCATCAAATGTTTTTATTTTACAATAAATTACTGTAGCATGACCTATGTTAATAAAACCAGTGATGTGTTTTAGTGGGAAATCAAGGGATATGACTATTTTTTTTTTGGTCACTTGGATGATTCATGCACTTGGGAAAAAAATGTGTATATGTTATTTGTCATGTTTGTTTTCCAGTTTGGATATACATGTTTTCCCAAGGTTTTAGATTCTGGGACTTTGAGATATTTATCACATAACAATTCTTAGTGATTTCATCAACTGTTCGTTTTGTTTTCAAGGATATTCGTTGTTTGATTACTACTTTTCTTTAAACACGTTGGTTCTATTAATACAATTTTTAGTTCTACAAAAAAAGGAGATAGAAATGTACTGGTGAAAAAGCATAAAATTTACTCTCTATCTAGTCAACACTCTAAAATCACTTATCTAATTGTTAACTTAAATTTAACTCTCTTTTTGAATTTTGAGAATACTGTCGTTTGTAATACACTCTTCAAAAAAAAGAAACTCAAAAGGGATATTTTTTTTATTTTAAAGAGAAATATATGTAATAACGTTACAAGCTCAGAGTATGTGATGTTACACGTGTTAAGGCATTGATTGTCAGACCAAAATGACAATAAAAGATGTGCACTTTGAAAACGGAGGAAAACATCGGATTTTTCTCCAAAACGCATGCGTGTCCAATAAATTTGTTTGAGAGATCTGCATGTTCTGCAAGTGCAACATGTGCAAAATCCCTATAAAAGTGACGGGTTCTCGGTTTCCGTAGCTCAGTGTTAAGCCACCGACACGCAATACAGTTACGCCAAGACTGACTGAAGCACAACGCAACAACGCCATTGGTCGATTGGAAGCAGGCGAATCTCGATCAGATGTTGCCAGAGCTGTGAATGTCCACCCAAGCACCATCACAAGGCTATGGAATCGTCACCAACAACATGGATCAACTCGTGACCGTCCACGATCTGGCAGACCTCGTGTGACCACGCCCGCACAAAATCGCTACATCCGGTTACGTCATCTTCGGGATAGGACCACCACTGCGACGTCTACTGCCTCAACCATACCAGGGCTGCGTAGGATTTCCGATCAGACCGTACACAACCGTCTACGAGATGCAGGAACCCGACCTCGACGTCCAGTCAGAGGCGTCATCCTCACCAAGCAACATCGTCAAGCACGGCTGCAGTGGACTCGGACATATCGGGTATGGCCTCATCGACGATGGAGGCATGTTTGGTTCAGCGATGAATCACGTTTTATGCTTCGTAGGCAGGATGGAAGGACCCGTGTTTACCGTCGCCGAGGTGAACGTTTTGCAGCAAACTGTGTGCAGGAAGTTGACAGATTTGGTGGTGGCAGCGTCATGATGTGGGCTGCCATCGCCTACAATGCCAGAACAGACCTTTTGCACATTCGAGGGAATCTTACGGCTCAACGATACGTCGACGAGATTCTTAGGCCCCATGTGCAACCCATCATGGTGAACGTCAACGACGTTTTTCAACATGACAACGCCCGTCGTCATACAGCCCGACTCACCACTGTCTTATTGAGACACCACAATATCAACGTTCTTCCCTGGCCCTCCAGATCACCAGATTAAAACCCCATCGAACATCTTTGGGACGAGTTGGACCGACGTCTGCGACGGCGACAACCTCAACCGCAGACTATACCTCAGCTTGCAGCAGCTTTGCAGGCTGAGTGGACAGTCACAGGATGTGATTCGTCATCTCATCGCTTCCATGGGCAGGAGATGCCAAGCAGTTATTGATGCTCACGGGGGCATACTCGTTATTGACGTTGAGTGACGTTAAACTTCAACTAGTGAGCGTGGACTTCGCCTTTGCAGACTTTGGATGTTCAGCAGTGAATGTGCAAAGTTTCACACATGTCATACAGAACTACCCGGAATAAACTTGTTAACAATTTGTCTCATATTTTGCCTTTTGCGTTTCTTTTTTTGAAGAGTATATTTACATTTGATATAAATACATAATTATTGAACACAATTTTCATAATTTTATCGTGTACCTGCTCCCATTAGTTGTAGTCAAAACATGATAATAGAATATAATTTAAATAACAAACTTATTACTGTAAACTAAGTAGAGTAAACTGAAGTTTCAAGTTTTCAAATTTCAAATATTAAAGGAAACGTATTCTGAGTAATTAAAACAACAGCTGCTTCCTGAAACGTATTCTGAGCAATTAAAACAACAGCTGCTTCGTGAAACATATTCTGAGCAATTAAAACAACAGCTGCTTCCTGAAACATATTCTGAGTAATTAAAGCAACAGCTGCTTCCTGAAACATATTCTGAGTAATTAAAACAACAGCTGCTTCCTGAAACATATTCTGAGTAATTAAAGCAACAGCTGCTTCCTGAAACATATTCTGAGTAATTAAAACAACAGCTGCTTCCTGAAACATATTCTGAGTAATTAAAACAACAGCTGCTTCCTGAAACGTGGCCCGGCATAGCCAAGCGTGTTAAGGCGTGCGACTCGTAATCTGAGGGTCGCGGGTTCACATTCCGGTCGCGCCAAACATGCTCGCTCTTTCAGCCGTAGGGGAGTTATAATGTGACGGTCAATCCCACTAGTCGTTGGTAAAAGAGTAGCCCAAAGGTTGGCAGTGGGTGATGATGACTAGCTGCCTTCCCTCTAGTCTTACACTCATAATTAGGGACGGCTAGCACAGATAGCCCTCGAGTAGCTTTGTGCGAAATTCAAAAACAAACAAACAAACAAAGAATTCTGAAACGTATTCTGAGTAATTAAAACAACAGCTGCTTCCTGATAATAATAATAATGATACACAAAACATTATAACTGACTTTCAATGTACCTGGTGAAATTTCAGTATCAAATCAAATGTGAATTTAAAGGTGAAATTGAGTGTTTTACACAGTTTGAAAATTTTTTGAATTGAGTATAACATATAGCATCGATACAGATCATTCACAAATAGTTTTATGTTTATCTTTAAACTAAGTTTTTAAGTCATTTTCAAACTGCACGGATTTACATAGATGTTTATCTTGTTATTCAGTAACTTGTTTCTACACAATCAATGCATATTTATTTAGAAATTGCAATCTTTACATCGAATAAATGTTGCAATAAGTACTGGTTTTTATTTTTACTTCATCTATTTCTGTTGCTATATAAGAAAAATATATTGTGCAATAATCGCTTTAACTTCATAAAATACTTGCTACTTCAAAACGACATAACCCGTACATCAAAATCCTACAAGCTGAGAAGTATCCTTTACCCCGTACATCAAAATCCTACAAGCTGAGAAATATCCTTTACCCTAGTCTTTCTATTCATGTTATTTCATGAACATGAATTTAGGGTATTGAAATTATATATTCATAGTATTAGCAAGTTAAATAATAACAACAACAACAAGTAAACTACACGATGTCTTAACTGCGCTCTGCCCACCACGGGTATCGAAACCCGGATTCTAACGTTGCAAGTCCAGAGAAATAACGCTGAGTCACTGGGGGAGAGGGCGACACAACGTGGTGTATTTTGTTTTCTGAGTTGCTCACCACAATGAATCTATATTTATGGAGGTTTGAAGAAAAGCACTACTGTTAATTTTTTCTTAACTGTTCAGCAGACAAACTTTATACTATACTTAAAATATATATTAATTCCAACATATATTTCAGTTCATCCCTTGTCACTGAGTTATATCAGTTTCAGGAAATTCCGTCCCTCATCTGTAACCCTGACGAAGAGGGAAATCGAAAAGGAAAAACAGGACTATGGTTCTTGTAGTGTTGGACTGCATGTAGTATGATTTTAATTGTCATTTTTTATCACAAGAAACGGTGGATATAAATCGGTGATAGGCAGTAAGTCGAATGGTGGATTAGGCTAAACATTTATTTTTAAAAATGTATAATTTTAGAAAATGAACAAAATAATATTCAACATTTTATTTCAAGTACATATATATGCACACATATATGTTACAAATACAAACGACAAGGTTCGCCCTCTTGATTTCATACCTGATATATTTAGTAATGTCAAGACACTGAAGATCACCACTTATAGTCAGTATTTAAAATGTGTTTTTTATTAGTCAAACAATACAGCAGAACCAACTTATCCAGATATTTTTAAGGTAAGAAGGATGTTCTTAATTACTAAGCATTTTTTTATATTTTTAGGTTGCATATTTATCATATAATATATTTAAAAAATAGAAGTTAGCTTACTTATAATAAAGGGCCCGGCATGGCCAGGTGGATTAAGGCGTGCGACTCGTAATCCCCGTTGCACCAAACATGCTTGCCATATCAACCGTGGGGGCGTTATAATGTGACAATCAATCCCACTATTCGTTGGTAAAAGAGTAGCCCAAGAGTTGGCGGTTGGTGGTGATGACTAATTGCCTTCCCTCTAGTCTTACACTGCTAAATTAGGGACGGCTAGCACACATAGCTCTCGAGTAGCTTTGTGCGAAATTCCAAAACAATCATCAATCTCACTATTTTTGGCCTAAGTGCCTCTAATTATGTTTCAGGACTTTTCAAGTCCAATTAGATATGTCGTCGAAACGCTTAACGTAAAAGACCCTGTATTAACATACATATTTTCATTTACTATCTTACTTTACTGAATATATGTAGGAATGTTGTATATTTATCGATTTTAATGAATTAAATAATCATACGTTTAATCCGTGAAGTGTAAAACATATTTTAAAGTCTTGTCATGTAGCAACAAACTGATCAACAATAATAAAAGGCCGAGGCTTTGGGATTGCGTGTTACCCCCCATAACTACAAGAGAAAAGAACCTAGAAACTTAAAATTTTGCACACATACTAAATGGATCATGAGGGTATTATTACTTATTCACGTGTGTGCGGATCTTTTTTAATAAGAAATATAGTGAAAAACTACAAAGTAAAGAAGAGTAACTACCATAGCACCAAGACAAAAAGAACCTAGACACCCGTGTTGTTGCACCCACACTGAAGGTGTGCATCTCGGTATAACTTATTCTCGTGTGTGTGCAAATGTGTGATAAATTTTTTTATTGTACAAACTAGCGAAAAACCACATAGAAAAGAAATTTCAACGTCATAGTTAGTCAAGAGTATTATAAAACTGTTTATAGTAAATGGCATCATTTAGTATTGAACTTCGGTTTAACGTTGATCTAAAATTACAAGAATTTTTTTTCAAGACTAAAATATGTTTTTACTCATGAAATGTCATATATAGAATCATTTTAAGCAAGAGATGGCGCTAACGTAGCAGTTCGGATGAAAATACACAAACAGAATTTTAGTTCATTTATGATCGAGATTTAAATAAGTAAGAGATTGTGTAAGTTTTAAAAATATGATGTATATTTGACAAAATATACCTCAGAAGAAAATCTACAAATTTAAAAAACGGACCCCTCGTTACATATAGTTAAATAGCCAAGTGAGAGACCAGTTAAGACTCGGGTAGGGTTTGCTTCTATTTTAGACTTGATCAGAGTGAGAGCAGTTAACCAAAATCATCCGTCGTTAACAAATATTTGTTTGAACATTTGGCCAAATAAAGTAATTAACTGTCACTTTTATAAAGCAACAGAGCAGAGACAAGCTATTGTTTAGAACTAAGAAGTCCAATATTCTATATTTTACTTTTTACTGTTATTCATGAAAAAACGTAAGTTAATGTAGTTAACTGGGAATCACACATTGTGTTATTACCAGGTTTGATCTGTAAAAAACGTGATTTTATGTTTAGCTTTAGTATAAAAAAGTTTTATTTGTGTTGCTGTTTATAAGAAAATATATTCAAGGTACATAAAACGGAAATGTGCGTTTGTTCACTGAAGTTGTTACAAAAATGCTTGTAACACCTTAGGACCATCGATACATTACAGGAGTAACAATGAAAACAAGTAAACCAGAGTCTATAGCTTCAACATTATGGGTAGCAATACATCGATATCCCTTTTGTAACTTTGTGAGAATTTCTAAACAAAGAAACAAAATAATATTTAGAGAAATAAACGTCAAACTTCTCTTCCAGCATTAACACCTGGTGAGAACTTTTTACAACAAACAGTTACAGTCATGTGAAAAAGTTAGGACACCCTATGAAAGCCTGTGTATATTTGTAACATTTTATATATATAGATATATAATCTCAATTTTAACAATACTGAGAGATTATAGGAATATAACTAAACAATTAAAACTGAAGAAAAGACTTTTCAAGATCTTCTGTAAATGTAATTCTAAAATAAATGCATATTCTAACTGAGGAAAAAGTTAGGACACCTTACCCCCTAATAGCTAGTATTGCCCCCTTTGGCTGAAATAACTGCAGTGAGACACTTCTTGTAGCGGTCTACCAGTCTCTGACATCGGTCGGAAGAAAATTTGCCCCACTTCTCAATGCAGAATTCTGTCAGTTGTGAGATGTTTGAGGTGTTTCTTGCATGTACAGCCCGTTTCAAGTCACCCCACAGCATCTCAATGGGATTATTAAATAACTTATAACTTCATAGAAATTTCTGTCGCCAACACTATCTACATTTAATTTACTTTCAGTTATTCCTATTATATTAAATTCCTATTAATGTTCTAACGTCGCCTGTTTATTTCTTATACTTGTAGCATTATAATAGTGACAATTAAGCCTACACTTAGAGCTGTTATTATACTTTGTTTCTATACTTAACTTTCCTCTACATCTTACATTTAGTTTATCTTGGGCTGTCTAACCCTAGTTTAAATCTTTCTTTTCAGCTGTGTTAATACCACTTGCAAACAAACCAGTCCTTATGCTTTTTAAATGTAAACTGCCCATTCCAAAAAGCTCCTTTCTCCCATTAAACTGATCCCACAAGTCAAAATCAGTCAATCTGTTCATTCTTACATATTGACCTTGCATTCAGCCCAAGTGACCTACTTACATTTTCAGCCACATCATTAGTTCTCAGCAGTATTCCAAACACAATCATGTTATCACCCTTTACTTTCAATACCTGTTTCAACCCCTTTTCATATCAGTTAGTTCCACTAATCTTCCTTTCTCTACAACATTACCTTCTATGTGCACGTTAAAAACTGTTTCACTGCTAACCTCTTTATTATATCTCCAATTATGTCAGTTATATTTTCCACCCATTCCACTGAATGGTTTAATCCAAACCTTTTTCCCTATTTATCCCACAGAGCATCTTATCCACTGAACTTTAGAAAGGTCTCAATGTATATGTTCCCTTCCTTCAATACCACTCCAGGAACAAAATTGAATTTTGATCACTACCAAGTGAATAGTTAAACCATTTAAAGAGTAATTGAATATTTGAATCAATCAACCTAAAATAGTTTTGCATTAGTGATAAAAGAATTATTTCTATTTTATTGTACAAAGCGTGATGCAAAATAAGAGGCAGATCTAACCAAGAGAAAAGATTAATCTTTTAAATTAATTCATACTAACAACTTCTCTCCAGAAGATTCAATAACTTGATGCATTTTGACATTAACTAAACATGCCCAAAAATGAGTAAAACCACAGTTGGATAGAATCATTGTTACCTGGATAAACTCTCAGTAAAACTGTGGAGAAACTAAACACAATAAGAGAAAGTAGTGTCAAGAATCATTGTTATCTGGATAGACTCTCAGTAAAACTGTGGAGAAACTAAACACAATAAGAGAAAGTAGTGTCAAGAATCATTGTTATCTGGATAGACTCTCAGCAAAACTGTGGAGAAACTAAACACAATAAGAGAAACTAGTGTCAAGAATCATTGTTATCTGGATAGACTCTCAGCAAAACTGTGGAGAAACTAAACACAATAAGAGAAAGTAGTGTCAAGAATCATTGTTATCTGGATAGACTCTCAGGAAAACTGTGGAGAAACTAAACACAATAAGAGAAACTAGTGTCAAGAATCATTGTTATCTGGATAGACTCTCAGCAAAACTGTGGAGAAACTAAACACAATAAGAGAAAGTAGTGTCAAGAATCATTGTTATCTGGATAGACTCTCAGCAAAACTGTGGAGAAACTAAACACAATAAGAGAAACTAGTGTCAAGAATCATTGTTATCAAAATGAATATTACAGTGACTGTAGGATATAATATCTTTTATCATCTACAGATTTGCTTCAAAGGATATTTTATTCTGTCACTATGGGGATGTGAAGCCATATAAGGGCCACTGGTTGTGTGATACAAGTAATGTTATTTGTAATTTTTAACATTTCAAGGTAAGTTTTTCACTAACCTTTCATTATTTTTGTAAATATATTTATTTCACGTTACAAATACAAATTTTACTTTCTGAAAATACTGAGCTTTATTGAATATATGAGATAACAAACTCAATGTCATAACTTATTTTCACAGCAGTCACAAAGTAACACCAAAACTTAAATGAGCTAAAACAGTCAATAAACTGGTTTTCATGATTAAATTGCTTAAGCAGGTGAGTAGTATTTTACATTTCTGAAAAAATTAATTTAGCAAAAGCCATATCTTGAATAACTTATGATACTGATCATTTTTACTTCCAATTTTAAAATAGCATTTAACATGATCAGTCATAGAAATGTTTCTATTGCTGTTAATGCATGAACTGTAGGTTACATGACATTACGTTTTATATCAAGAAAGATAATGTTATGTGAACAGCATCAAAATAACATCTCATTATTGAATGTTTGGAAAACATTGACTAAATTTATTTCAATTATTTTGTAGTTAACAACAAATCTACACAATGGGCTATCTGTGCTATAATAAATAGCTTTATCACTTTTTTGGAGGGGGCAGCTGAATGTACAAACATGACTTTATAACTGTGCATTAAACAGTTCTTCTAAGCAATTAAATTATAGTTAAGTGAAAAGCTTTATTAATATGTTTGTGATCTGGAATGTTCAATATTTATTTTTCTGAGTATTAGATGAAAAGTTTTTTATTTTAAATATTCCACAAGTTATACTTTTATTACTTAAGCAAAATAAATGTAGAAAAAAATATTCACCTCCAAACAAAAACATTTTCAGTATATGAAATTGATTGGCTACATACAGTTACGACAAAGTGTTCGTACCCCTGCGTTGTGAGTAGTTTTTCCACATAACGTAAAAAGTGTCATGGTTAGGATAACGAAAGTATAGTACATTATAAATATTATACTAACACACATCTACATAAATTTTTATGTAAATTGAATGACAATTAAACTGTTTATAAACAAATAACCAAACATAGAAGGGGCAGAAAGTGTTCGTACATCTACTTTAATGGTCAGTTGTGTAGCCTTTCAGGTGAATTACTTGGCGCAATCTCTCCTCATAACCCTCCATGATCGTTTGACAGTACTCGACTGGTATTTTCTTCCACTCTTCTTTACAGAAGGCCTCCAACTCTTGCAAGTTTTTGGACGATGCTGATGAACCCTGGTCTTCAACTCATGCCAAACAATTTCAATAGGGTTTAGATTGGGTGACTGTGATGGTCACTCCAGAACACTTATATGGTTCCTCTGCAACCAGGATTGCACATATTTCAATATGTGCTTAGGGTCATTATTGTGCTGGAAGATCCTACGATGCCCAAGCTGCAAGTTCTGAGAATCATTTTTGATATAAGTGCCCAATATATGAACATACTCTTTTTTTCTTTTCATGATTCCATTGACGTGGTGAAGGCTGCCTACACCAGAAGAGCTGAAGGAACCCCATAGCATGATTGAGCCACTTTGATGGTATAGGTATCACTGAGACATATATAGTTGGATATCAGCAATTTTTATGACAGAATTTTTTGAAATACCAGGCTACAAACTATTTACAAGAGATAGAGTACTGAAAAAGGGGAAGAAATAGCTTTAAATGTGAGGAGTGAATTTCATCCTACTGAGTCAGAGCACGTTGAAGAAAAATAGCAGTAAGGTTGAGTCAGTTTGGGTTAGTGTTAATAGGATTTCTTATAGATCACGAGGTCAAAAGTTGAAAATCAATGAAAAACTGCATAATGAGATTAGATTGGTAGCTGAGAGAAATGTATTATGGGAAATTTTAATTTCAGGGATATTGATTGGAAAAATTTTGAGTCTGAGAATAAGGGAGAAGATTTCAAAAATTCTTCATGTTACTTTTATACACAAACTGGTTACAGAATCTACAAGAGAGGAAGCTATATTAGATTTAATATCAGCATCTGAAGGTAAGATAATACAGAGCATTGTGGTTGTGCAGAGCTTTTAAGTAACTGTTTCACTGTTAGGTTTGGGATTTTACTACATGTATAATTGAAGAATAGTGTATACAACTATACAACCACATTAATAAAGAACCACCTTTGCTATTATTTAAAATTGTATATATATATTGTCCGAATAAGGAATTGACACATGTAGATGCAGCAATTAAGAAAGCACTATAATATATGGAACTGTATGCATCTATTGTTTCTCTTTGGTAAAATATACATATTATATGAACAACAAATTAACACGTTTATATTCAACAAACAAATAATAATACCAGTATGTAAAACTGCAAGAATCTATTGTTCCTCCATATCTTATCATCTGAACAAAGAATTAACACAACTAGATCCAACAATCAGTCTTTAGTGAAAGAAAACTTCTAAAGTTATTACTACAACAGCTTCATGACACTTGAATAATGTTATGTTATCCATTACTTTATTTTGTACATTCTGCTTATAAATTAACTTACTGTGTTTCATATGATTAACTTTGTTTTACATAATGTTTAAGACACGTATAAATTCTCATTAAGATACTGAACCAACCTAACCTAACATGTGAACCTGAGTAAACAGTAAGGCTGTGATATATTTGTCTGTGAGGCAGTCACAGTGATTTATTATAATATTAAGTTCTAATTTCACTATAAAATGGTACTATCCATTTTTGTAACTTATGTAATCAGTGTTAGCTGAATATAAGTAACAAGTGAGTTGAATTGATAAATATAAAACGTATTGTTGAATAAGTTTAATAAAGTTATTTTTCAAAATCATTTGTTACCTAATCAGTGTATTTTATACTAAGTGTTTGATAAACAGGCATACAAAATTGTCTTTCTTTGATACCTATACAGTAACAATGGAATAAAACCTACTCATTCAGAAACTCCTGGTGACAGTTCTCACAAATATAAAGTGTTAGTTAAACTTGAAGTGGTAAACTAACTCTAGTTCTTGGGTTTTATCTTATTACATAAATCACATTATAATTAATAGTTAGTATAAATATCTACTGGCAATACTGTTTAGGAAAAGTTATGACAATCCTACACATTCAACGATAGCATAGAGATGTCGGGATGTTTCAATACTAGTTTTAAAAATTGTTAATATTACGTCATTTAATAAATTACTTTTCATTTTGTAATGCTAATAAAGATTTAACACACACGTTACATAAAAATAAGGCTTACTTAACAATTAGAATGAATAACTTGAAATATGAAGAATACTAAAAAAAATCACAAAAATTAATTTAAATGTAGATAAACTATTGTCAGAACATACTTATAACAACTGAAAATTACATTATCAGAAATCATCATGTCATATTCATTAATTTGTGAGACCAGAACCATCCAGAAAGAGATTTGTAGCAGGTCATGATGTTTTATAAGAAGCAAGAACAGGCAAACACAGAATCAGTAGCAAATTCCGTCCATGTAAAGTAAGCAACACAATCAAGTAGGTTCTCTGTCTGGAAATGAGGTCAATAGTGTGCGAGTTTATCAAGATAACGCTTCCAGTTATATCTCCTGTCTAACCTTAACATGCTTGAAGCATCTCTAAAACACACGTACCTATATTGTTCCATGCGAAAATGTAGAATCATGTTGCTAGGCACAAAGCATTTTTTAATTTCTGTTTGATTCGTTTGTTGAAAATGCTGCTTAAAAACCATTATCATACTAAGGAAGATGGATTATAGAAAGAATACAGAAATGTGTGGTGTTAATTGAAAGTTATAGCCTCAAGTCCATGCTTTTTACAATGATAATTATGCTATTGGGCTGTTGTCAAGTTTCATGGTCATTAGGAAAAGCCTAACCTGACATGGCCTGTTACAAACTCGGGGAAGTTCCAAAACCATTTTGATATAACATGTAACACAAAATGGCTTTGAAAATTTTTTATATTGAACTAAATGCAGATAAACAAAAACTTAAACTCTGACAAATGTATACATATGATACGTACCTAAATATAAACAAATTGTTCCCCCAAAATGCCTGTAAAGATGTCAGATTTATTGATACATCACCTTCTTAGATCTACCAAACAAAACCTTAACTGTGCTGTACAAGTTAATGTGTAAACAAACAAAATCCATCTGTCTGACAAATCTTTAAAAGATATAAAAGTTAGTGGTATGAAACAATTATTATTGTAATTAAATAATTCTACTCTAATGATAAAAAAAGAAAATCCGTTAAGTATCATATTTTTAAAATATTTCTAAACACTTGAGAGAACGAAGTGTAGACACACAAACATTAGCCATCTTAATATTATGTTGTCTTGTTACAAAGAGAAAAAAGGATATTTTAATCATTTGATTTTGATATACGTTTTACGGCTGTATGAATGTTTTAGTAGAGGAAAGTTATATCTATCTGTTATGTGATCCGAGGGGACTCGAACGCCTAACTATAGTATTGTAATTCCGAATACTTATCGTGCGATTGGTACCGGTCGTGTGTATTGGAGAATTGTGTGTCTGTTTGTTAACTAACATCAGTTTTCATTAGTATATCTACAATTACATGAATCATACAACCTTTACTATGAACACGTAACTGGTAGCTACGCTTACAGTATGGATAAAAATTTTACAGCAAATATTCATTCTTTTCAAGTCTTTTCTTTCATCTTGGAACTATATATATGTATATAAGTGATAATATATATAACTATATATATAGTTGTCACTTACACAGACGGGCTCTTTTATTATTGTAGGCATAACAGACATATCAGAGACGTAGGATGGTGTTTTGGTGTATAAAATAATGGAAATATAATTAACCAATAAAACGGCCTGGTTTAATCATGTGGTTGTGTGTTTTGGTTTTGTTCCACCAACAATTCCTTTATAGTACAAAAGGTGGGGAAGGTAAGTTCTGTTAAATGTGCCACTGTTATGTAGACACTGAAGAATATCATACGATGGATAATCAGCATATCTTCATAATTCCGTACATTGTGTGTGAGGCTAGCAATGAACGGAAAAAAGAAATATTTGTTATCGTTTATGGTTGATGTAACTTATTTGACTTAATCGAATGTAAATTGCATTTCCAACACTGAATGACTGGATTTTTTGTTTCTTTTTAACTTATCGGTCTTTACAACTGCAAAGGAAAGTGGTCAATAGTAATAATTTCTAGCTGGATGTAGAAACCTCTTTCTGTTATAGTTTAATAAAGCATACTTTGGCATATCTTCAGTAAACAGTGTACAACAACCTCTTCCAGAATATTCCTAGATATATTTAATGGTCAAAAAATAATTTTTCGTTTTATTACAGTATTGGATGGCAAAGGACGTAATGAGAAATGGAGTAAGATTATAAAAGGTATTGTCCCCAGCTTTGTCCTACCCTCTTAGTTCAAAGACTTTTCTTACACTTTAAAGGTACGTGTGTTTTTGTGAAATAACGAAGGAAATTTAATTTCGAAATTGAATCGATTCCAATCATTGTAACATTTAAATAATCGGTATATAAAGAAATTGGTTTATAGACAGCTAATTTCATCAAAATACAAATTCTAACTTTTTTCGAAGCTTATATTAACTTTTAGCTCAACTTGCTTAACATTTATAAATAACTGGCCCAACATGGCCAGGTGGTTAGGGAGCTCGACTTGTAATTTGAGGGTAACGGGTTAGAATCCCCGTCACACAAACATGCTCACCCTTTCAGCCATGGGGGGTGTTATAATGTGACGATCAATCCCACTATTTGTTAGTAAAAGGGTAGCCCAAAAGTTGACGGTGGGTAATGATGACAAATTGCCTTCTCTCTAGTCTTACACTGCTAAATTCGGGACAGATGGCCCTCATGTAGCTTTTCAAACCAAACTAAATTTAGAACGATTCTCACGTCACGATTGATACCAAATGAAACGTTGCATCCTCCAATACTATGATATAACGAAAACAAATTGCACTAAACTAACTTTCTTTTTAACTTGTATTTTTCCATTTCAGCACCATCCATGTTAAAACATCCGATTCCATTGGTAACTGCTGCAGTAGGAATACCACTATTGTTCATTTCTTTAAGGCAAGAACAAAACAGTATTTTTTTATGTTTTGTTGAATAGATCTTAATATAATTTCTACGTTATTAATAGTTGAACCATGTGTGTATATACTTAATAATGAATTTACAGGGGCTGAGAAATAAAAAAAAAATGTTAGTTACTTTATTTTAATTAGAATGATAAATAATCAAAAGGTTACAAACGCTTGCATTAAAAGAAATATGTAAGGAGAAATTAGCATCATTAGTTTACAATAAAGTGTATTTTAAGTGTGGAGATTCACTTAAAGCTTAAATTGTGGATCACTTTTACAATATTACAAGTTCTTCTGATGAAAACATTCCTTGTAATTATGTTATTGTTCAACCTGTTTTTTGTATGTAAATACCTCAAGGTTTTGTGCGTGTCAGTAGAAATACTTGAAATTGAAACGTGTAAAATATGGGTAACCTAAACTATCACAACTCGAGTACTTGAGATAAATATAAAAGGCATTTTCATTCAAAAAAGTTCTTTAACTAATTAATGATTTCCAGTTTATTTCAATATGGTCTTAAAATTGAAATTTATCAGCGAGGATAATAATTATTAAATTATCCCTTTTAATCTATAACATTTTATTCCTGCTTACATTTGTTAACTTTATTTTAAAGAGATGCAACAGGGGTCTACTTGTCATCTCCACCGTGGGGAACTGAACCCGCCTATTTTAGTGTTATATGTTCATATACTTACTGACGTTCCACTGGGAGAGAACGTATCTGTGGCTGTCGTTGTTAAATATTATTATTTCTAGATTATAATTATATTCCATTTTTAATTGACATAACACTAATGTACAAATAAGAGTCAAATTAAATCATCTATGTTATTTATTCGCGCTTTTCTTTTGTAGTGTCATTATTTGGAAGTGCAATTCTTGTGGATGTGAAACAGTAAAATCAGTGAACACAGAAGACCATACAAATAAAGATGACAGAACAAAAATTAAATATTCACTTGTACCACAAAAAGATGAAGATCAGTCTGTTATTAGAAACGAGAAGAGAAAATGTAAAAATGTAAAAGAGAAGAGGGCCAAAAATGTTCAGAATTTTCATCTTCCTGAAGTAAGTATTGTGATAATGGGAAATGTCATCACATTTAGGGGAAAGGAAGGCGTTTTATCAGTGTTTTATCTCATGGTTTTTTATTGATCTGGTCACATATAAGGGAGACAATTCTTCATGTCGTTAGATGACTTTTCATTAATTATGAAGTTACGTAAATTCCGTCCAGGGAACTAGTACTTGCGCTAGTATATAATAACATTTTCTTCATCACCATTCAAGCCGTCTCCAAACCTTTAATAAATGTTTATTCTATAGATTTGTACTGTATGAGTCTGTTTATGAGTCATTACCTCGTAAAGTTTGGTTGTACTTATTCCATTTAGTAGTAGAGAGACATATATACGTATGATGTATAATGTGAGGACTTCCATCCTTCATATACTACAATTGCTAATTTAGTATTGTTTTGTTTGTTTTTTGAATTTCGCACAAAGCTACACGTGGGCTATCTGTGCTAGTCGTCCCTAATTTAACAGTGTAAGACTAGAGGGAAGGCAGCTAGTAATCACCACCCACCGCCAACTCTTGGGCTACTCTAATTCCAACGAAAAGTGGGATTGACCGAACTTTATAACGCCCCCACGGCTGAAAGGGCGAGCATGTTTGGCGCGACGGGGATGCGAACCCATGACCCTCAGGTTACGAGTCGCACGCCTCAACACGCTTGGCCATGCCGGGCCCAACGTTGTAAGAGTCATACATAGTGTGAGTCAATTATTGACGCCAAGTTACTCGATTCTTCTGTATTTTCGATGTTTCCTCAAGTTTGTATTCTTACACTCAAACGTCACTGCGTAGTTTACAGAAAGTTTGAGGTCTCAATGAAAAATTGATAAATATATGGGCTACCAACCAACTGTGAGCCAGATTGAGAAAAATTGTTCTTTTCTCAGAAAATTAGTCAATGAGAGAAAACGTGAAGTTAGCTGGTGTGAGAACAATTAACCATATCTAGCGATATGATAAAGTTAGTTTCAAAGTTTAATAAATATAATAATTTGTATTGTAAAGGAGGATCTATATTAATTGAACCATTCTCTGTGGATTTTGATGAGAAGTAGACAATTTTTTAAAGTTATGATACAACTGTTGTAACCCATGTTGTAACTCAGTAAGTTACTGAGTGAATAATTTACTAATAGTACTGTGAGTAAAAGTAAGTACTGTGAGAAAAATAGTTTATATTGTCAATTATATTCTTAAGTAATTGAATCAGCCCAAATGGATATTTGAAAATAAAGATTAATTATTTAGAGTTTTGGATACAACTGTGATATTTCATGGTGTAAATAATTTTTGTACATACGTTTGTCTTGTTTTGAAGAGATTATTATTTAAAACAAAAACTGGTAGTTGACTAGAAACAGGAGTCTACCAAAGGTTACATGGGGTTAACAGACAAATGGGTAAAGAAATGTTATATTTGTTATAAAATATGTAACGTTGCGAAGTAATGGAAGTCCATTACTAACAAGCAACATCAGAAATATCAGTATAAAGCTGCTATAGCAACTTCTATAGATGGTGTTGTTAAGAAACTAGAAAGTTTGACTGTCAGCATAGATGCTGCTGCCAAAAAAAAGAGAATCAACAAAAGATGCCAGATTTACTATGAGAAGGAAGTTCCATTTCCATGGTTAATCAGTACACGACTAACAATCAACTTAAGTTAACAAATGGATCAACAGTGTCAATAGTGATTGGAGCATGTTACAGATATTCAGAAGTACCAGCAAATCACAACATGCCAGTGAGTGAAGAATATGTTGGGGACAAAAGAGTGAATTGCCTTCAAGAAATTGTTTGCAGTAGTGAGAACCAGTCTACTATATTATGACCAAATGAGAGGCAAACTACACACGTGAGTGTGTGTGTGTACTTATTGCACTATATTATATGGGAGACCTGGAGACAACAGTATAAAACATCCATATTTGACCAAATTGTTTAAAACATACCAGCTAGTAGAAACTCAGATACCAGACCGAAAGAAGATTGATGAACAATTGGTGGTCATCACTAGTGGTCAAGAAAAGAAGAGCAAGCAAGACATCAAGACCTTACAAGTGTCAAAAAGGGGACATCCCGAATGTAGGTTTGTAGGAACTGAAGGAATCATAAAAGAAAGTTCCTCCATTGCAGAAACTTTGGGACAATACCTGGGAGAAAATTTAACAGAAGACAAAGGAGATGGTACCAACAGAATAGAGAAACAAAAGGGAGTGCTATATCAGACCTACCAAACACTATATGTATGAAAAACATATAAATATAAACGAAGACGCACTGGCAGTCACCAATAGAACTCAAGAAAATAAGAGCAAACATAACACGAAGATCTTACAAAGGTCAAAAGGTGATATCACGAATGTAGGTTTGCAGGAATTGAAGGAAGGGTAAAAGAAACACTTTTTTTACTGCACAATCTTTGTGACAAAATATGGGGAAAAATCGAGCAGAAGACAGAGGGGTAAAGCACTTATAGAGCAGAGTATTAGAAGGAATTGCTGTACCAAATCAAACAGAGAAATTATACTGGGGAAGTGTAGCAAATCATAACAGAATACAGGACTCAACTGATGAAACAAATTCACGAGTTGACTGTGCAAGGATACCTAAGAGCAAAGAAGATAGCAGATAGATCTACCAGTTATATCCATTGCTCAGGAATCATTAGAGATGTGAGCAGATCTTGCTGACCATGTGTTATCTGCCAAAGGACAATACCAGGAGGGAATGTGGTTGAGGTGTTACTGGGGAGATTTATTAATTAAAGATTAATTAATAATGTGATTAATATATGGTGAAGTGCAAATTCTTAATTAATATCTAAGTAATACTTTATTTAATGAAATATTAATAAATTAATTAGGTGATGGACATGTATGTGATATGCAAAATTAAGTTAATTAATCTACAAGTTGGAGTAATAACCAAATTTAATATCAATTTTCTTTTTAAATACTTGATATGAAATCCCATGTTTTTCCAAAAACGAGGATGCTATCAGGCAGCATAATATGATCATGTCACTAATGTCAGAGGGCGTGCTGCTAGAAGTGATGCCATCACCACAAGACGAAGTGTCAACATTGATCTATTCATATTATAACACTAGATGTATAGTTTTCGCTTTTAGAGTCACTTTAAAGGTATCTTCTGATTGAAAATAACAACACACTATGATTTTAGTAAATGTAGTTTTACTCCATTGTAGAATAAGACTTCAGATATATGGCATATTTTACATTTTTAAATACGTTATTTTGTTTTACTTATACAAAACTCCACCATGTTTTATGCAGGTATATGTTAATATGTGTTACTTAAACAATGACTCAATGGCTTTCACTTCTATATTTCTGTGGACTTATAATGCTAGAAAATAAGTTCAGGTGAGCGTGATGGGCAGCCACAGATAGCCCATTGTGTATTTGTGTAGCTAACTTTAAACTGTCAGTTTTAACCTCCACTCACCAGTCTCACATGAACAAATCCAAGATCAATAAAATAATCAAAATCAATTGAAATTAGAGAGCGAGATGTGGGTGTTCGAGCCCATAACGTCCCACATCTATATCTCCCTTTACTTTCAGCAAACAATTGTGGGAAAGTGACTGCTCTCAAAAGTAAAGAAGAAGAAATCAAAATAATAATATATCACCACTTGGGGGTAAGTAAGATAAACTTACCTCCTGAAATTGGCATTCCAGCCCCAAATATGAAGGTAAGAAACTAATTAATAGCCTGTCACACAAGTAATACTAGAGTGAAGGGACCCAACCAATTATTCAAAATAACTAGTATAACTCTGAACCACCATCCACTGTATTGTTTGTTTGTTTTGAATTTCGCACAAAGCTACTGGAGGGCTATCTGTGCTAGCCGTCCGTAATTTAGCAGTGTAAGACTAGAGGGAAGGCAGCTAGTCATCACCATCCACCGCCAACTCTTGGGCTATTCTTTTACCAACGAATAGTGAGATTGACCGAACATTATAACGCCCCCACGATTGGAAGGGCAAGCATGTTTAGTGTAACGTGGATTAGAATTCGCGATCCTCTGATTGCGAGTCGATCGCCCTAACTTGGCGATGACTGGTAACGACTCTTTGTTAGATTATTGAAGTAAAACAATTTGCGATACAGAGTGGGGTCACGGTCTATTGCAAAGTTACAAAGCTGACCTTCCACCTTGTAGTCCTTTCTTCAACTCTCGACACAGGTTTCATTGAAATGCATTGAGGTTAATACTGTCCTCCTCTTCAAACATTCTCGCCCTTTCAATCATGGGGTCGTTATAATATGATGATCAATCCCATTATTTGTTTGCAAAAGAGTAGCCCAAGAGTTAACGGTGGGTGGTGATAAGTAGCTGCTCTGCTTCTAGACTTACCCCAGCATTGGCTCATTTGTTGTCTTTGACTCTGGCATTACAAGTGTGGTTTATTTGTTATTGTAATCTTTCCACTCATGATACTGTTTTATGTAAAACCTGATTCTCTTCTTTATCGTCAGAATTTACACATGACTCCATTTTTAGTACATTTCATTAGGGACGACTGGAGCAGATAGCCCTCGTGTAATTTTGAGCGAAATTCAAAACAAACCAAACCAAAAGTCAAATTACATAAAATGTGCGCAAATAACAACTTTTGAGGGTTTGTTTGGTTAAATCGTAGGAATAGGTGCTTATGAGTAATGTTTTATCGTACGTGTATTTTGCAAATAAATGACACGTTGATTTGAACATGCTTTTGGATGGTTTGTTTTGAAGGAATCGTATTTTGGAAAGTGAGTTTGTACAAATTGGTACTTCCTCGCGTTATAGTGGAGATGACACGTTAGCCTGAAAGTATACAGAGGTCACCTTATCCTCTGATATTTGTTTGTTTTCAAATTTCGCGCAAAGCTACACGAGGATTATCTGCGTTAGCTGTCCCTAATTTAGCAGGGTAAGACTAAAAGGACAGCTAGTCATCACCACCCACCACTAACTTTTGGGCTACTCTTTTACAAACGAATAATGGGATTGTCCATAACATTATAACGCTCCCACGGCTGAAGGGCGAGCATATTTGGTGTGACATAAATTCGAACCCGAGACCCTCAGATTACGACTCGAGCCTCAGAACAACCTGGCCATGAGGAAGCTTCTGATATTTGACTTATCTTCAGAGCTATATATAAAATTATCACAAATTAATCGAAAAAAAAAATTTTTGGGTCATACTCAAAACCATATTGTCCCGCAAGACGATAATAATCTAATTAAACATTTGCAAACACTCGCATATGATTCGTCCAGTATGACGAGGTGCTTCCAATTACCATGTGTCTGAATTCTGTTTGTGCAGCTCTTAACAGTTGGCCTTTGGAGAATGTTGTGAGCGTTTTTTTTTTGTTTAAATGAAGCACAAAGCTACACTATGGGCTATCTGTGCTCTGCCCACCACGGGTATCGAAACCCGGATTTTAGCGTTGTAAGTTCGCAGACATACCGCTTAGCCACTGGGGGGCATGTTGTGAGAGAAAAACAAATGTCACTTTTTGTGGACCTAAATCTGTGGGAATATTGTAAGAGCAGATCTTACGTTACTTTTGTAGGCCTAAATTAATGAAGAATATTGTGAGAACAGGTATTTTGTCACTTTTGTGGACCAAAATCTGTGGCGAATATTGTAAGAGCAGATCTTACGTTACTTTTGTAGGCCTACATTCGTGAAGAATACTGTAAGAACAGATGTTATGCCACTTTTGTGGACCTAAATCTTCGTGAATTATATGTTTACAGTTATATCTCTTTGTTTCTTGGAGTAATTCCTGTGACAAGTTGTTTAACTAATCTCTGGTGTGAACTGGTAGTCGGTAGTGAAGTTGCCAGTTTTCCTTGCTGGAATTATGCATTTCTTTGCTTTACCGATATGATTCAACACTGTAAGTAACTCATTCTTTAAGGTACTAAGTTTCATGCCTTGCATACTCTCATAATCACTGCATAGTAGAATATGTGAAGAAATATTAGAATCTTCTCAGAAGATGTCAATTTCAAGCGCCATCTGCACTTGTAAATAACAAGCAAATAAATTTATCTTAAGCAATCTTTCAAAGTCACCCAGTCTTATGTTTTATTAAATATGTTACATATCGACTATTTTCTGCCATGATTTTACTGGCTGAATATTCTAGAACTACGGTTACGTGTGGTTAGATGAACAGAATTTTATGACCAGTGTTACATCATTCTTGGTTTTACCTATATAAGAATACCTGCCCTACAAGACAACTAACAGATTGCACATGATTTGATGAACGTTAAGAGAGAAGTCACTTATTTTACGGCAAGAGTTTCTAGTGAACAAAGTTCGGGAAACGTTACAGCTGTCGTTGTTCTAAGTATCAATATATCATGTAAAGCGGCCCGGCATGGCCAAGCGTATTAAGGCGTACGACTCGTAATCTGAGAGTCGCGGGTTCGAATCCCGGTCGCACCAAACATGCTCGCCCTTTCAGCCGTGGGTGCGTTATAATATTACGTTTAATACCACTATTCGTTGGTAAAAAAGAATAGCCCAAGAGTTGGCGGTGGATGGTGATGACTAGCTGCCTTCCCTCTCGTCTTACACTGCTAAATTATGGACGGCTAGCACAAAGCTACTCGAGGGCTATCAAAAAATCGTAGCAAGAGTGTTGAAAGTGATTATTTAAGTTTGTTTGTATAATGTGGAATGTTTGTTTGTTTGCCACGTTATACAACCAAACTTAAATAATCACTTTTTTTAAATCATTAAATATTAATTCACCAAATAAATTGAATAATAACTCTTAAACTAAACAGTTTTGTATATCCAAAAAATATTAATTACTAATTTCAAATCATTCTTTCCCCAACTTGTGTGTCTACAGTGAAGTTATAAATTATAAAGCTTCTGTAATAAATAATCATTTTCTTTGAAACAAACATGGATTTTTAACGCGATAAAACAGGCAATTTTTTAAATACTCTATAACTTTTTATTTTCTATTTACATAGATTTTATTTTAATTTTTTTATCGATGTGAAGTTTGTGAAAATTCGGGACAAGAAAACATAAATCGAGTTCCACTGTCTCTTATTAGTGAAGAAAATCGTCCGATCATAGATGTTCTTCTGTTGTTGTCTTGCATCTGGCTTTCTAATTCGGTTAAACACTTGTCAAAAAATTCTTGTGGATCTAAATATGTTTCAGAGGCTTACTTTTCTCAATTTTTCTTTCTACTCTAGTCGTCGGAACACTCTGACTCTGATGATTTCCTTTCGTGAAACAAATCTTGCAGTTCTTTGAAGTAAAGAGGTCTCTTTGATTTATATTTCTTAAATTTTTTGTTACGTCTACAATGTGAAGGTACCTCCTTCCTTTTAGTTAACAGAGTTTCTGATATATATGAGATTATTGGTTGATATTTATGAGGCTGTATTGGTATAAAATATTTTGTATGTGATCCTTCAAGACTCGTGATAATGTTTGTTATTTCATTTGAGACATTACTATTTTGGATGTCCTTCCTGTTGGTAAAAACATTCGCCTTTCTTTCTCTCTAAAAATAACAAGAATCAGGATAGGTTGATGTTAGTTATCATTATATAGAAATTACCTCTTGGAAGTTAATACAATGAAACTACCGATAACTGGGCTATATCAATTTAGTGGATATCAATTAAAATACGTTTTCGAACAACACTTTTATTGAAATATCCAAATTTTGAGCAAACTAATTGACTCTATAAATTGATTTCTAATAAGTAAAAAGGGAAGGAAATGTTTATCTTATGCATATCGAAATATTTACAACTTTACTTTGGGGAAACACTCTGTAGAAAGTATCATATTTTTCTAGCACTAAACAGAATAAAATGTAAACAATTACTAAGAAGCGTTATTAGAAATTTGAGAATTTCAAAAATAATCAAAATGAAAAAGAAATTGAAATAAAAAACGTTGGTACTAACAACTATACTTTTGAGAATGATAAATTGCGTGATGTATATTTTAATTTAGTTGCTGCAATTATCGAGAATTTCACTCTACGTTGTTCTTGTTGGTTTTTTTTATCAGAAAACTTCAAAACGGACTATCTGTGTCTGCTCGCCAAGAGCATTAATACCAGACTATTAGAGTTATAAGTATTCGGTCTTATTACTGGGCTGCACCAGATGTCCTTAATCTATAGGTGCCTCTGTATTTAAAATTCGAATATTTAATATTTGTTTGGAAGCAGTTTAACATCGAGATGGCGCTGCGAAATTCATCAATATCGATTTGAACTAAAACGCAAGAAGAATACAAACACGATAATCGAGTAACTTGGCGTCAATAATTGACTCACACTATGTATGACTCTTACAACGTTGGGCCCGGCATGGCCAAGCCTGTTAAGGCGTTCGACTCGTAATCTGAGGATCATGGGTTCGCATCCCCGTCGCGCCAAACATGCTCGCCATTTCAGCCGTGGGGGCGTTATAATGTGCGGTGAATCCCACTTTTCGTTGGTAATAGAGTAGCCCAAGAGTTGGCGGTGGGTGGTGATGACTAGCTGCCTTCCCTCTACTCTTACACTGTTAAATTAGAGACGGCTAGCACAGATAGCCCTCGTGTAGCTTTGTGCGAAATTCAAAAAACAAACAAAACAATACTAAATTAGCAATTGTAGTATATGAAGGATGGAAGTCCTCACATTATACATCATACGTATATATGTCTCTCTACTATTAAATGGAATAAGTACAACCCAACTTTACGAGGTAATGACTCATAAACAGAGTCATACAGTACAAATCTATAGAATAAACATTTATTAAAGGTTTGGAGACGGCTTGAATGGTGATGAAGAAAATGTTATTTTATACAAGTACTAGTCCCCTGGACGGAATTTACGTAACTTCATAATTAATGAAAAGTCATCTAACGACATGAAGAATTGTCTCCCTTATATGTGACCAGATCAATGAAAACCATGAGATAAAATACTGATAAAACGCCTTCCTTTCCCCGTAGCGGGCTTAGAACTATAATTTGAAAGAGCTTCTATCCAAGTGGAACCGTTTTAAAATGGCCATATTAGAAGCATCTTTCATATATCTTCCCAAATGTTAATACAGTAAAAATATGTAATTTTTTACAATTTTGTTGTTCATACATTTCACTTTATACTTTGAGTACATAGATTAACAAGAATCTCAGGTTATACTTTTGTTGCTAAGCGACATGGCATAAAGTTGTTGTATTCCTATACCAAGTTAAGATTCATCCGTAACTGTGTCAATAGCGCAATAACTGTGAAAACACATGACTCATAAACAGATTCAATAGAGTACAACAATTTCGAAAATGTTTTCAGATGGCTGCAATGATAAAGAAGAAACCTGTGTTATATGTATATATCTACACACAACGTCTCGAGAAGTTGTTATCAAGTATCCATTTAAACCGACTACAATTTCCTTCTAAAAATCGATACCGCACCATTAAATTGAAACGTTTCTTATGAGGTGGAAGATTAGAGTGTAAAGTTTATAGCCTTAATATATTATATTTAAAACGGTGTCTAAACTTCACGCAGAACACCAACATAAAAATGTATAGAAAGTAAGTAAACATATGTGACTGAAGGTACATTACATTCTTGTTATGTTCGTCTATTTGTGCTCTACCCACCACAGCTATCGATAGCCGGTTTCTAGCATTGTAAGTCCCAGACACTCGGTATGAAATGTGATGACATTTCCCGTTATCACAATACTTACTTCAGGAAGATGAAAATTCGGAACTTTTTTGGCCCTCTTCTCTTTTACACTTTTATATTTTCTCTTCTCGTTTCTAATAACAGACTGATCTTCATCTTTTTGTGGTACAAGTGAATATTTAATTTTTGTTCTGTCATCTTTATTCGCATGGTCTTCTGTGTTCTCTGATTTTACTGCTTCACATCCACAACAATTACACTTCCAAATAATGACACTACAAAAAAAAAGCGCGAATAAATAACATAGATGATTTAATTTGACTGTTATTTGTACATTAGTGTTATGTCAATTAAAAATGGAATATAATTATAATCTAGAAATAATAATATTTAACAACGACAGCCACAGATACGTTCTCTCCCAGTGGAACGTCAGTAAGTATATGAACATATAACACTAAAATAGGCGGGTTCAGTTCCCCACGGTGGAGATGACAAGTAGTCCCCTGCTGCATCTCTTTAAAATAAAGTTAACAAATGTAAACAGGAATAAAATGTTATGGCTTAAGAGGGATAATTTAATAATTATTATACTTGCTGATAAATTTCAATTTTAAGACCATATTGAAATAAACTGGAAATCATTAATTAGTTAAAGAACTATTTTGAATGAAAATGCCTTTTATATTTATCTCAAGTACTCGAATTGTAATAGTTTAGGTTACCCATATTTTCACGTTTCAATTTCAAGTATTTCTACTGACACGCACAATACCTTGAGGTATTTACATATAAAAAACAGGTTGAACAATAACATACTTACAAGGAATGTTTTTCATCAGAAGAACTTGTAATATTGTAAAAAGTGATCCACAATTTAAGCTTTAAGTGAATCTCCACACTTAAAATACACTTTATTGTAAACTAATGATGCTAATTTCTCCTTACATATTTCTTATTAATGCAAGCGTTTGTAACCCTTTGATTATTTATCATTCTAATTAAAATAAAGTAACTAACATTTTTTTTATTTCTCAGCCCCTATAAATTCATTATTAAGTATATACACACATGGTTCAACTATTAATAACATAGAAATTATATTAAGATCTATTCAACAAAACATAAAAAAATACTGTTTTGTTCTTGCCTTAAAGAAATGAACAATAGTGGTACTCCTACTGCAACAGTTACCAATGGAATCGGATATTCTAACATGGATGGTGCTGAAATGGAAAAATACAAGTTAAAAAGAAAGTTAGTTTTGTGCAATTTGTTTTTGTTATATGATAGTATTGGAGGAGGCTACGTTTCATTTGGTATACTTACAGTGAAAATAACAAGATAACCACAGCGTTCTAAGTTACTGGAATCGAAGAAGTTCCACTCTTTATTCAAACACGTATAAGTTTAATGCACATGGATAAAACATTACGGGTAAAGAAGTGTGAAGTATCACTTTAGATTTACTTTCTTCCTTGATAATCCAAGTAAAGATATTAACTTATCATATCTTATGAGAACCAAATACACTGACTGTGTTTTCATATCAAATCAGGATAATCATTTGATGCGTCACATGACTGACCACCATTACAGCATATATATATATTCGTAACAATGCAAAAGTGACGAGTTCTCAGACTTCCAAGGATGTATGATTGTTGACACTGACTTACTAGCAATTTGTAAACTGAATATTGTTTATATGTTTCTCTATTCAAAGAAATCTGTAATTAGTGTGTAAATGAACTACAAACGAAAGAGAATATATTGGAAACTATCGGTAACAATTCGAAGCGAAAGTGCATGGACGGTTGTTTTGTTGTAAACAAATCTAAAACTCTGCTCTAGACAACAAGTTTTTCTAAAATAGTCAAGGTTTAAATAATACAACAATACTAGGAGGAGGAAAATACTTATGACATACAATTACTGGTCCAAAAACTTACTTCAGACAACAGAAAAGCTCAAACTGTGAACAGTGAATTAGTGGGAATGATAGACTTGGTTTGGTGAATCATGTTTTACCTAAGTTGCTATGAGTGGTGAAATGGTAAGAGATTTATTATTTAGAATAGAAAATAATGTCCACAATGTACTGGAATATTATAAGAAATCGGGTCTTCACACATTACTACATTTTTTACCTTCATGAATAAGGGATTGAAGAAATTTAATGGGAAGAAAGAACAACACGCGTCAATACAAACATCGTCACAGTAATATTTTTACATCACGACATTTTGTCACCATCCTTTCCACACATATTGTCTCACGTTAAAGGTACGTTTTACGTAATTTTATATGTAGCATAACTTACTTTTCTTTGGAGAAGGAACGTATGTTTCTTCCTCCGTTTCTGTTTGACTTGGATCTAAGAAAAAAGTTTGAAATATAAACAATGTTAACAATTAAAAATAAAATAATGGATGAAGTATATAATAACTAATTTACTGCTTAGTTTGTTCAAAACATTTTTCCTTTTCGATTTATTTAAAACTAGAATTCACAAATACTGATCACACATATAAACGCTTTAAAGGAAAGCACAACTTACAACACAGGTTATTTCTCAGTGTGAATCCTTCAGGACATTGGTGGTTTTCATTAGGTTGTACGCATGCTAAAATAAAGTATAATATTTTTTGTAGTTCAAGTATTGTTGACATAATAAATAATATTTTGCACTATTTGTTTGGAATTTAGCATAACACTACATCATGCGCTATCTATGCTCTGCCCATCACGGATATCGAAACCCGGTTTCTAGCATTGGAAGCACGCAGACATTTTGCTGGGCCACTAGGGGAATTTTTGACCTGATATGACACTTTAGGCTCATAACAAATTATTAACTACTTTTCTTCGTGAAAGCTCATACACTGGAAATCCTGTAAGGTATAAACAAAATCTAACAAATATAGTTGATGGCTTATCTTGTTCTTTATCTACTGTATCGTAAGTCACAGGAAGTTTCAAATCAATGTATTTTCATAATTAATAATAAATAAGGATTTACAATGCTAAAGTTGAGGGTTCGATTTCCCTCGGTAGGTACAGCGGATATCTCTTTGAAGCTTTGCTATATGAAAAACGCAAATTTCGGTAATTAAAGGCCCGGCATGGCCAGATGTGTAAAGGCATTCGACTCGTAATCTGAGGGTCGCATGTTCGAATCCCCATCACACCAAACGTGCTCGCCCTTTCAGCCGTGCTATAACGTGACGGTCAATCCTACTATTCGTTGCTAAAAGAGTAGCCCAAGAGTTGGCGGTGTGTGGTGATGACTAGCTGCCTTCCCTCTCGTCTTGCACTGCTAACTTAGGGACGGCTAGCGCAGATAGCCTTGTGAAGTTTTGCGCGGAATTCAAAAACAAACAATCGTAATTAAAAATATATACAACATGACTGACGGAACAATAAAGTGAAGCGTGAAAGAGAACATAAACTAAAAAAATTAAAATTATTTTCGAAATCATGCGTGTTTTCTGCTTTACGGAATAGCGAATAAACAACATGCAGTGCTGTATTTATTCTTGAATTTTTTTCATTAATATGTGACGTGTTTAATATTAACTTCCAACAAATGAAGATGTCTACCCAGATCAGAATTAAAGATATGCTCAGTAACAGATATAGTTAATCAAATAAGCTCTTCAAACTTTCTTATTTCAAATGATAAGAATGTATTGTTTCATCGCTTGGATGTGAAAAGTGGCTAAACAATGTCTCTGAATACCAGAACTTACTGTGTGTTTGTAACAAAAGAAACATTTTTCTGCTATAACACTGTAGCACTTTATAATTTCAATATTTTCACAGACGATTAAAGAAATCATTCAACACTTTTTATTTTTTAAATTATTTGTTCTATGACTTGTAAAGAAAACAACAAAACCTTTCTAATTTCTAACACAAGGTCATCTCGTTTTCTGACTTCACGGAATGTCTAATTTCATTAATTGTGTAATGCTATTGATTACATTTATTCATATATATATATATGTATTTAGTTATTGTATATAATAATAATAAACTAAAAATTATTTCGTAATGATAAATTTATATCCAGACAAGTTTGATTTTCAACGTTTTAACACCTCAGGTTTAACGCGGAAACAATGGCGGTGAGCTGTATGTGGGTAGTTGGAAAGGTGATTTCATGGATTTTGGAAAATTAATGTACAATCATTAAATATATATCGAACTTATAACACTTTACATAAATTGTAGTAAAAATGGATGGAATCCGATTCATGATATAAAGTGTGTTTTTTTTAACTTCTAAACACTACCAAAATCGATTCTTATAGGCATTTACCTTCCAAGAAATGAGTGATGGAAATTGGTTTGTGTGCTTTTATCTCCCAGTTTCCTGAGTATTCAATAATGCACTTATAAGTACCAGCATCAGAAATATCAAATTTATCAATCATCAAATCACCCGTGTCTTTGTTTACGCGAATTTTCTCGTCATCTGTTTCTATTACACCGTATGGGCCAAACCAATAATACCTGAAAACATCAAAGGTATAACATTTGATCTTATAGTTGTCAGGGACACATTGAATAACCTGTGGGGCGCCAAGTATAATATTTTCGGGTTTAAGTTTTATGTGCCCAGGCACTGCTATTGTTACAGCATATAATGCCATAAAAAAGCAATGTTTTGAAAAAGAACTTCACCATCTCAAAATCTTAAAGTTTCCTTGCAGTAGTATGTTAAACGTTTTACAAAATGTCTCCTAATTATCTGTGTTGCTAAGATACTGTTTCATTGTTATATTATAAATATTGTAATGACGTAAGAGCCACAAACAATATGTCATATAAGTTACGGAGTTACCGATTAACCACTAAAAGCTGATAAAAGTTACGGAGTTACGGAATAAACGCTAAAAGCTGACAAAGTACAGAAACTAAAAGTTGTAAAATTTATGATGAGGCTACAGAAACCACAATTCCATTTTTAAACAGCTTTGATATGAATTTAAAATATACAAATTCAAAATATGTGAAAAAACATCTAATGTTTACGTTATTTTATTACAAAATAAGATATTGTTGTTTCACAACATGCTTAGAGGCAACAAAGAAACACCACAAACAATATATCATAAAAGTTACGGAGTTACAGATTAAACACTAAAAGCTGATAAAAGTTACGAATTAAACGATTAAAACACTAAATATAAAATATACTGAAAATAAAAAAACATCTAGTTTACGTTATTTTTATTACAAAATAAGATATTGTTGTTTCCCAACATGCTTAGAGGCAACAAAGAAACACCACGAACAATGATAAAAGTTACAGAAACTAAACACCAAAAGGTGTGAAATTTATGATGAGGCTACAGAAACCACAATTCCATTTTTAAACAGCTTTGATTTGAATTTAAAATATACAAATTCAAAAATGTGTGAAAAAACCTAATGTTTACGTTATTTTTATTTCAAAATAAGGTATTGTTGTTTCACAATAATACTTGCTAAATAATCACAGTTATTGTTGTGAAAATAGTTCAAACAACTCGCCTGGCAGGTAAATTACATAACTTAAAAACAAGCCTCTGAAAGACTCAAACCACACTTTTATCTTGCAATTCACATGTGATGTTGCAGTCTGGAAGAGTGCCGAAAAACATATAACAGCAAGAAATGGCCACTACTAAACAGTATAGAATTTTAACTGCAGTAAGTGGAGAATTAAAATAAATGCGCACAAAATACAAGTCATATTATTTACAAAATCGTACAAAAAGAAAACAAATTAATATATTAATATTACAGTTATATCTAAACGTGACTCTCTTACAAGTAACAATACAAAAGGACCTGGCATGGCCTAGCGCGGTAAGGTGTGCGCTTCGTAATCTGAGGATCTCGGGTTCGCGCCCGAGTCGCGCCAGACATGCTCGCACTCCCAGCCGTGGTGGCGTTATAATGTGCGGTCAATCCCACTTTTCGTTGGTAAAAGAGTACCCCAAGAGTTGACGGTGGGTGGTGATGACTAGCTGCCTTCCCTCTAGTCTTACACTGCTAGATTAGGGACGGCTATCAGAGATAGCTCTCGAGTAGCTTTGTGCGAAATTCCAAAACAAACAAACAATGTAAAAAAAAATCATAGGGGTTACTTTGATTTAAAATTAAACTGGATACCACACTATATAACATAAAAACCAGAATTTGTAAAATAGCAAGTTACCTTAGGAATTTAGATGATTAAAACAAGAATATTCAACAATAAACATATGTAAACTTTACAGAACATACATGACCAGTCATAGAATATGTTTGTGTAACATGGATAAATGTATCAAAAACACTCATCAATAATCAAAGTCCTTCGTCTGATACAAGTGTATCATACAAGGTCCCATATACGACAGTCATTCAGTTCAACAGCAAAACATTGGCTTGAATTATAGTGAATAAAATCATTCAACGCGTACTTTCCGATTATTACTAAAGTGATATTGTTATGACAGTTATAAAACATCAAAATTATGAGATTTGATGATTTTACCTCTCGAATATGGTTTATTTCCATGCATGTTTCAAGATCTCGGATTTTATAGGGAATTTAAAAGTTTCTATTCTTCCCTTAAGTTTCTCCAATTTGAGTTAAATTATTAAAAATAAAAGCATCATAAACAAACTGTTTACATACTGGTTGGAACAGAATTACAAGACAAAGAAATTTATTTATTTTCTCCCATGAAGATACCTAGGGGGCTGAATAGAAAAATCGTAGAGTTAATAACATTACAGGCCTACTACCAATGTCTTCTCACAAGTATAATTAATTGTGATCACACTATATCAGTTTAGAAAACGTTTTCATCGTAAGGCAAAGTATAGTTGATATAATATTGTACATGTTTGTTTTTGAAAAATTCGTGAGTGCTTATGAAGCTCGTGAGGTAGACAGAGCACAGAGTGCTGGTTTTGTAACTTTGCCTGGAGTTGCAAGCAACCCTGTTAATGGAATTATCTGCAATTATTCAATGAGAGACTGATCGTTTTGTGAGTCAGCCACTTTCTCTTGAAGTTATTCACCTCATGAACAATCTGAACCTGTTCATTCCGAGAAAGATTTTACAGCCTTTTCCCACCACAGGATTTTCTCATGTTTCCCTATACACCTCCTGCAGAGTCACCTCGGTTTAATATTGCGTATTTAGGTATGATTCCTCAGGTATGTGATGTTTTATCCTTTTTATGATTTCCTACAATCCTCATCCTTTTTGTTGTATGATAGTTCTTAGATTTTCTTTACCTTATTCAGTTTCCCACTTTCTTTGGTTATTAGGGTTCATACAAAGCATTTTACTTCATAATTGGTTGAGAGTTCCAGCATGTCTTGCTTCCTATGTACTGTGGATAGTTTGTTTGACGAACCATCAAGTAGCCTATCCGTTTTAAGACTCACAGGTGTTGGAATCAATTTTACCAATTTGGGAGTACTCCATGATTTCCAGTGCTTTTAACCCATGCCTCTGTCTTATCCTTACTTTTGTGGTATTTATCTATCATACATTTACTTTCAGATACTGTGTACCAAAATCCTGAGGTTTTGAGGAACAGCCTCTCCTTTGTTACTTCTAAGATGACTCATTTTTCATTCTCTACTCTCACCTTGCATACATAATTTTTCTGTTGTTGAAAGATACTGGGTCAAAATGCAGCCTTCTGTCAGACTTATTTGCTGCCCACTTAGGGAATCATGTGTAGCTCTGTTTCTTAGTATATTTTAAAACGTATTCCAGACACTTTGGAATTGCATGCTGGGAACACCTGCATCAACACTCTACCCTTTTGTTTTGGTAGCTCATTTGCCACAGTTGGAATCAAGAACAAGCCCCTATTCCTGTTTCCCATCCTAGTGCTTCCCAGCTTTTACCTGTTCCTCTTTCCAGGTGTTTTCTTCAGTGTAGATCATCATAATATCAACAGTACCAGTTGATAACTGGATGGGAGCTCAGTTGTGTGACTTTCTTCCCCTTTGGCAATGTTTCACCACAGATTGGTGGATTATTTGGACATGTCCTGTGCTTCCTTTACCTTCCTCTTTTATCACAGATATCCATTTCTTTCCTTCTTCCTCAGGATCCCATTAACAGCCAGCTTCTGTCGGAGGTAGTTCAAGACCTTCTGTCCAACAGAACATTGAATCTAGAAATCATCTCTCTCACAGTTTCTGTTCCAGCTGTTTGTTGTTATTAAAACTGAAGACTGGCTATGTGTCATAGTCTTTCAATCAATTTCTAAGTCTCCTTTTTTTGTTTTATAATGAAATTGTTTCTCCCCTTGGTGGGTGTTTTTTCTCCTATTAGCTTAGGGATGTTGGCAGTCTGATTTATTTGCTGTTAATGTTTCATATACTCTTTATCATTTAACATATTTTATTTATCCAGATTATTCTTTCCTCCATAAAATCTTGGCTGCTAGATATGGTTACTCCAATTTCCCTTCCTTCCATTTCCTGGCCTTCTGTGTCCTGTATGTGCTCTTCATTGTTGTATTGCAAAGCTTCCATTCATGATTTCCATTTCCACCTATTTATCCCTTAGAAACCATCTTCTGTTTGTGATTTTTCACCTTCCACCATATGGGTTCAACTTTTGATTTGGTTGGTTTATTCCTATGTTTCTTTATCCTCCCATAGATTGCTCCAGGTGTCTTCTCATCAAATTAGGCATCTTACCTTTTCTCTGGCATCGCATCTTCATTGTCTGTCGGAGGAAATTCTTAGGCATATGGACTACATGTGATATGTTTCTCTCTCATTATTTGCATAGGCTTTCTACTTCCTCTTCAGGATGTTGTCTTCCACCTGTGACTATTCTTTAGACTTCCATGTGACAACAAGCCTGGATAAGTTATATTTCATCTTTTTCTACATTTTCAGAGGTCTTATTTCCATTCTCATTGTAATTCTCTGTTTGGATCACACTCCATGGCAAGTGTTGCCTGATCAAGTATTCTTTAACCTTAAAATCCACACTTTTTTGCCATGTATATGCACCTAAATATATTCCATGGCCATTCAGTGCACACTGTTGAGATGGGGTATTCAACAAGGTTGCTTGAGGATTAACTTTGCAACAAAAGTGCTTCACAAATACACCCATTCCAGACTGTACCAATCATGGACTACAGGAGTAAAACAGAATGTGATAGCTGCCTATTCTGCCATGCTTTATATTGAATAAATCAGCTTGGTCTACTTTAAAAACAGTTTCATGGTCACCTATTTCACTATCTGAGGTGTTGACATATTTCCAAACTTTCCACTACGTATCACACTCCCTTTTTTTCTAGTGGAGCTGGGTGCCCTTATCAATTTTCAATTCCAAGTCACTGTGGGGCATTGTCCTGAATTGTTTAATGGCATAAAATATCTACAATTCAGTGCAGGGTAGGGAAGTGGTTTTCTGCTGGTGTAGATGACATCATATATATAGACCAAAGGAGTGAGACCTCAAATTGCAGTTAACTCGTTTGGTTGGGTTTCATCATCCTGGTCTCAGATGAAAATCTATTGGCTGGATTTTGGATATAGAGTAAAAGCAAAATACATAAGTTTTTGCACATTGTAGTATGGATGTTTGACTTCCTCCTTCAGTTATACTTTATCTGTATTGTGGAGGCAGGGCTGAATTATTTATTAGGCACAGTGCCTAGGGCCTGTGAAAACTGTAGGTCCATGAAAATTTTCCTTTAAAGTTAATTTTTGGATTAACTTATATGGCTGGTAGGGCCTACAAACAGTAGGTGCCTTCGTCCTACAATCGTCTTGATACAGCATGGTGGAGGAACTTGGGATTGTTCTGGTTCTTTCCCTTCAACTGTCTTTTGTGTAGCTTATTCTGAGGATGTTATTTGTCTTAGGTTGGTTCTGGTCAATTTCTCTTTCATATACATTTTTCAGTCCAGGACATCAGGTTTTCAAAGTTGATATACCATTTTCTGTTCTTAACATACGCTCTCTTCAGGAGTCAGATGTTTGATATCCCTTCTGGTCTCATTAATTTTAAGTGAAGATGGTATGATCCTCATTCTACACCCACCCTCTCTATCTGTGTCAGTTTCCAGCAGCATAGATTTTGGATGTAGTTGACTTGTCAAGTACAGTTTATCATGCCCTAGCCACTTTGTGTCTGGAGACACTTCCATTTTTCTCCAATATTAATTGGATTTACTTCTCAGTTTTTGTCTACCAGAATATATAACATATTTCCCAGATTGGTGAAGAGTATGGCTAGTTTAGAAATAGTGTAGTCTCCCACATCATGTCATCATATCTAATTCTTTAGACTCAAGGTGTGTCCTTTGTACTCTTCCAAAGGGTGCTTCTTTTCTTCCCTTGCACCAATTCAGTGTGTGATTCTATCTGATTATATAAGCACAGCTGATGTACCATTTTAGAAGTTAGTTTTTCTATACATAAAATGTACTTCCTCTCCACTCAAAATGAGTGCTTCAATTCTCCACTAAAACTCAAAACAGTAATTTGATAGAACTGAATAGAGGAAGTTGCACGTATAATGAGTGAATAGCACTTTCCTTTGAGGAGGATTATCCATGATAATTTGCATGAGAGACATTAAAATGAGTGATTTCCAAAGGATGGGAGGAAAAAGGCTTGTGGCATGTTTTTCTTCCTTTTTTGTCACATAGAGGGCAGCACTAAATGAGACTAGTTATATGAAATACATTTTCAGTATAGGAAACATAACTTTCACTGTTGCCATGGTTAATATCTTATTTTGTTGAAAATCACCTATATTTTCATGAAAATTGGGATCATCTAGAAATTTTTCCCTCTCTTCAGTATATTTTCTTGGCCTACAAATTAACAAGGCTCCTTATATCCAATTTTATATTGTAAGCCTCGATATGGATATATCATGCAGTTGTAAAAGAGACCCAAGGCATCTCTCAGTCCTAACTTGTTAATTTGGAGGCCACAAAAATATCCTGGATGGAGGGAGAAATTTCTAGAAGATCCCAAAATATTAAAGAGTCAGTGAGTTTAATACAAAGGTAGATAAAAAAGATTGAAGTAGGTGATGCAACTTTGAACATTTTACAGTTTTAAGTCATCTTTATCATACTAATAAGATATAGTGTATAATGTAAGCCAGTGGTGAAAAGGAAAGGATGGTTTTCTGTGGACAAATATTTAGTCCCATCTCTTAAAGTAAGGTGTACTTTTTCTGAATTCAGCTTGATAGTGAGGATGAATCACATATATTAACCTGGTTTTGCTTGTGTTATTCAGTTGTTATACTGGTGAGGTACAATGGATGTATAATGTAAGTACTGTGGTTCCTGGGACACAAACAGCATAGCATAAAGATAGACTTTAATACAATAACAGTTTCCTTACTTGACTATTTTCCGTATATTACAACAAAGGAATTTCTGTTGAATTAGACAATGACTGAAGATGGAATTTGGTCATTTAGCAAACACATCATGCTATGATCTTTTTATGGATGATTTATGGACAAAATTGAAAGTGCTTTTGTTGTTATTTTTAAAGCTTTTAACATCTGGGAAAATAAGGTTAACACAGTATATGCAAATCAAGAAATTTTAAGAGTTTGGAAAATTTGTACCTTATGGACCATCACACTTTAATGTTATTACCTTAAAATTGAAACTGTTTATTTAAACCACATCTGAAACATAAAACCATTTTTATCAAAATCTAATTTCAAAGATACCCAAGAATAATTAACTTCTTAAAGTTTTAGGTCAATTAGGAATTGTATTTTTTTAATGAAATTTAGTTTTCTGTGAAGAGATTTATTTTTGTTGTTGATTAATTAATGAAATTCTTATTGTAGTTTTGTTCTTATTTATTTTTCAGTTATGTAAATAATCAGAATACTTAATAGTCTTACACAGTATTATTTGTTTAAGGGTTAATTTATCTTTTAAGAACAATTTTCAGGCTTCCTGCTGCTCTTGGAACTATTTCATTGTAAATCATGTTCAGTTTTGATGGCCATAATCATGCATTATTATGAAAATACTTCTTTCATTGTAGTAAGTTTCTACAAAATGAGGTCAATCTTATTCCACACATTTTGATAAACTTTTCACACAATCTCCACTGCATTTGGATGTTGGCTTTCTAGACTATGTTTAAGCAGATCAAAGACAAAACCGAAACAGCATTTTATGCTTCAATAAAACTGAATTGTGTTGGCAATCCAAATATTTTATGTTAAGGCCTTCAAAACAAATACAGATAATAATTATTTACTAATGGATATAAACTAAACTGAGTTCTTTTTTGTCTTCAATAGTGTTTGCTAATTCAGAACCTGTTAGAGGGTTTGAAGAAGGTGCACTCCAGATGTGCTTTGCTGATCTTAGGCAGGTTAGTAAACCTTTACAAAACTCTACTATTTAAGTTCATATTAAAAGATATTACAAGTAATGTAAGCATTGCTTTTGAACTAAATACATTTTATGTGGTTGCTGTAGAATAGTCATTAATATTGTATACGTATGTAACATAGGCATACATTATGTATATAGATATGTAATTAACAGTTACATTATGGAAGACATTAAACCTTGAAGAATGATATATGCTCATAGGAAGAAAAGTATGCAACTCTCATGAAATGCCTTTCAAAAATGAAACTAGTTAATGAAATTATTTCCTTAAAACTTGATAACAAACTTTCATTAAAGTAAGTAGTTTCAGCAAAAGTTTTATTTTGTAAATATTTTTTGGATTTTTCTAATAAAAATTCATTATTTAATGTAGTTATTTACACTTGGACTCTGAGTAGTTCACATGCAGAGTAATTTTTATATAAAGAATACTTTTTACCTTACAGTTTTTATATTTCATTTGCATAACCTCTAGAACCTCATAAATGAACATCAGTTGCTGTTTTTTAAGGTAAATATTTGAACTTTATTTTCTCTTTTATGCACTGTATTACTAACTCTATTTATCATCATCAACAGAGAGTGCAGGGAGATGTTTTTCAAATTAACAAAAATGTGTACATACCTTTTACATCTTTATAGAAATTTATTAGTATGGTCATCTTTTTCACGTATTCGTAATTTAACGTCTTTATCTTTTCGTTTATAGTTTATTTTTAACTCTCATTTAAAATTCTTTGTCACTATTTATTCTGATATGTTAACTGATACCAATAGGCCTTTTATGAAGATGTTATTTTGACAAATTCCCCACATAGGTGTGTTGCAAAAACAGGATGGCTGTTATGGATACCATCTTGTTTATAAAGCTTTCACAATCCATGTAACAAGTTAAGCTTATGAAAACCATTAAATCACTCAAATATGATTTTTAAAACATAAATTATACATAGTCAACTAAAATATAAAAATTAGATTTAAGTACAGTTCAACTGTCTCTAACTATAGTATTTTGAAGTAACAAACCACTGTAAGTGCTGTAGACAATAGTACTGCAGGCTGTTACTTCTAGTTTAGAACAAAAACTGTTCATCAATTTCATAATAACTGTTGGTGGAGTGGAGTGTAAACTGAGCTCTTTATAACAGCTTTGTACACTTGTATTAACTAATTACTTGTACATCATAAATTTGTTTCCAGTGTATAGAAGATTGGCATAGCACCCATAAAAGGCTGTAAAAATCTATTTCTGTCAATGCATACAACTGTCAAGATGCCAATGTGTTTTTAGATGTCCTTTTAAGACATACGATATATGCAGTCTTAGAACTGAATCCACTGCAAGCTTATGTGTTTAGTCAGTTTCTGTTAAATTGGAGATTTTTTTTTATATAATTTGGATCATGTGACAAGCAAACTATGTGAGCAAAATATTTATTTTAAATGTTTCTGTTGTAACAAAGAATTAAAACTTGGATAACATAAACATTAAATTATATACTATAATGTTAATTTAATTCACATGCATGGATTGTAAAGATGTTAAATTAAATTTTGTACATAATTCAGTAATTTGCATATAAATTAATTTTAAAATGCTGCTGTTCTGATCAGATAAACAGATATGGCTTTCAGTGTTATTTTGTTTATCAACACTACTCATCATTGAGTTTCTGATGTGAGTACTTAAGACTATGTCATTTAAATGCTTCTGTGTGCATTTTAATCTGGAATTTTTTGCCTGTTGGCTTCAGTCAAGAACACTTTTTTATATATCTGGGAACCAAATATATACACGAGATTTACATTCATTGTCAGTGACAGCCCTCAATGTATTTATGGCATTTGTACTTGTGATTATAAATGTCGCATACATGTTTGTAATTGATACATTTTTTGTTGACTTCGCTCTCTTGAACTTCGAGGAATCCAGTTATATGTCTTATCACAGCTGTAAGTGAGAGTGACTTATTTTGTCACGTAATTCTTGGAATTGTGATTTCTTCATGAAGTTATTTGCTTTTATTCTCTTTTTTTATATTTTTTCTGTTGACTAATTCACTGGACCTTTCTACAGGCTTTAAAAGAATTTCAAAGTAATTTTTAATCAGATTGGTTACTTCTGTTATAATTATTTTGGTGAACTTTGTATTTGGTCATTCTAATTTGCTTGAGAAACATCTCTAGAATACTTTAGAATCCTCTTTTCTTAGTCTTGCCTGAAACATCAGTCTAGTCTAGTTATCTGAATGGTAAATGGTGAACAAGTTTTTGTATTTGTCTAGTTCATCCCATAGTTCTGATGCTCGTGAACTGTCATAGTTAGTAACCTGTATGGTCACTTTAGTCTGATTGTTAATTGAGAACTTTTTATTAACTACTAGATACTAGTTACTCATTACTTTTTATCCTGTGTTTTGACTAATAATCTGCTTCCATATTCTTGGAAATTTCACAGAACTATTTATTTAGTGGTCGTGGCTGAAAATCAATCATTAGTCTTCTTGATGCAGAGACTGGTTGATATATATACAGTAGTTTTAATATTCAGTGACCATCATGGAGGTCTGTTTTCTCTTTTTAACTCAAGGGAGTTTCAAGTTTGTATTATGTGAATTTTGTTGCATATTGCTTTTTCTTTGTATTAGAGGATGATCTTGTGTGTGTCTCATGTTAATAGGCTGGCTTTTATTGGTCAGTAGCCATTGTTAGGGAAGGTTGTATAAAGATTTACTTGTACAGGTCTCATGCTTTTCTAGGTACAAGGAAGCACTGTGCTGGTATATGGAATCCTCTCTTACTTCACAAAAGAAATATTGTTTTTATAAACACCTAAAGTTAAAAAAGGACAAAAACAGTTACATTATTTAACTAGTGTTTCAAGCAACTGTCCTTCGTTAGGTTTGATATTGTTTAAGGTTATTTTATTTTCTCAAGTTTCAACATAACTGTTCATTGTTATTTGTGAATCTTTTCCACTTTTAGAAAGAAATTAAGGATGTTTATTGGATAGCACTGTTAACATCTATAACAGTATGATATCATTCTCAGTCCTAGAATTAATGACCTTTGTGCATCTCTTTAAAAAATTTCAAAACAACTTTGTAATTTATTTTTATTTTTTTATTAATATTACCTGTATTTTAATTCATTTTTCTATTTCCTGTATATTAGTATTGTTTCCTATATATTAATATCACCTATATTTTAATTCATTTTTCTATTTCATGTATATTAGTATTGTTTCCTATATATTAATATCACCTATATTTTTATTTATTTTTCTATTTACCGTATATTAGTATTGTTTCCTATATATTAATATTAATATCATCTGTATTTTTATTCATTTTTCTATTTCTCGTATATTAGTATTATTTCCTATATATTAATATCACCTATATTTTTATTCATTTTCCTATTTCCCCGTATATAAGTATTGTTTCCTATATATTTCTTTACATTATCATTTTCTGTAATTTCCGTTCCTTTTTATTTTTCTGTTCTGTGAAAACTGTTTTAACATCTTTTTTAACTGTTGTCACTGCCATCTTTCATGTAATGCACACATTTTTTTATGTACATCTACCCATGACAGGAATGTCTTCTGTTATTATTGACATAAATGACATCAACATCTGTACTTGTAATGTGCCCTACTAATCATTGCTCTTTATTATCCTAAAAAAGAATTGTCAATCTACTTAAAATATTTTATGTCACCTTTATTGGGTTATATGTAGTACTGATAAAGATTTAAGCACTCATTCAGTTTTACATGTACATAAATAGTCAAAGGATTGTTAGGCTAGTTTAGCCTGCTTGAAATGAATAGTGTATTTTGTTCAGTTTAAATTCTTGCTCTTGCTCAGTATGTTAGTTATTGCTATTTCTTTTACAAAAGTTTAGTAATGCATTTGAAAGCCACCCTGTGTAACATTGAATAGATTCAAAATTGTTTTTGGTATCTGAATAGACCCATTCACCTAAAAGTTCCATCAGTCAATAGAAATACAGAGATAAAAGTTACAGTTTTGTATATCACCTTTTGAGTATATGTATAAAGATTGGCTCTGCTTACTGTTAATAGGAAGATTTTGAATTTTTCATGAAACATTAAGTTATGAAGTACTTTATAAAAATGATAAACGTAGCATGAGATAGACTTAAAAATTGAAATAACTTTATTTTAACTGAACATTTTAGTAAACTGAAAACATTGAAGATCTACATGTTGCATTCTTTGGAAATAAGAAGCTTTATGGCTGTCAGGTATTTACAGTGTTAAAGAGTATAATGTGTGTGTTAGAAGGAACACTCTAAATGTCCCTCTGGTGTTAATATATATAATAAACAGTTTGTGTCATGCTTCTTTGTTTTAATAGTAATGGTCTACAATTTATATCATTGTTTTGTAACAAAACTACCAATTAATATTGTTAGGTCAACCATGGTATTTATGTTGTGAATGTTTAATATACATATTGGTTTGTTTTTTATTCTTGTTAACTTTGGTGATACAACAAAGCAATTTAATTCAGAAATTATTTGGATTTAGAATTGATATTTTGTCTTTATTGAGCTCAGAGTAAGTTATTGCACAGTACATTTTTAAGCTTAATTATAAAACAAATAATACCCTAGGCTCACTTATTGCACCACAATAAGTTAAATAGCATTTTATTTCTATTTTTTTCAGTTGTTTATTAACATTGAGGTATAGACAAAAGTAAGATAAAAGTTACCAAGGGTTTCAATGGAGTAGCATTTCAACTAAGCCTTTGTTACAATAATGTTTTACACCCAATGCTTATATTTAGGCCATTAAATACGCCTTCTATTACCAATGTTAAGATCAGATGATAGCTAGTTGTGTCTAAGTGTGAATGTGTAGTATTTAAAGTACGTAATTCCCTCTAGTCTTACACTGTTAAATTAGGGATAGCTAGCTAACTTCCGTCTTGTTTTAGACTTCTAAATTAGGGATGTCTAGTGCAGATAGCCCTCGTGTAGCATTGCATGAAATTCAAACACAAACAAACAAACATAATTAAAGATATATTAACTGTGGAAACTCTACTATGTAAAATAGTTATATATATTTTTGGATATCACATCTTCCAGTTATTTTAGTTTAGTCACAGAGTCCATCAGTCTCCTTTCACTAAAACTGATTTCTTATTATTACTTTCTGACTTATGGTGTACAATTCCTTTTTCTTGTAATTTTTGTTAGTTAATATAATGTATAGCAGTTTACTTTATTTTGGTGCACTGGAATTTATCTTGCAGAATTTTTGTAGTTATATTTTCTAATAGCTTCTAGATCTTTTCATGACATGGGACTGGTCAACCTACTTTCATGACTATGGACAAGAAAATAGCAAGTATTTAAGGGTAAACCCACAAGTTGCTGTAGTTCTGCTTGAAAAGTAAGTGGAACATAAAAGTAAATCAAAGTTAATTTTAAATGTCACTATATACTGCTTTATTATAAATTGTTAGTCTTTCCAATAATTATTATGCATCTTTTGATTTTTAAAAAAGGAAAAAGAAAACGTATAGTCACCTGAAAAGTTGTATGTTTAGTTACCTAGTCATATGTTGTCCTTAAGATACCTGATACTATTGATGAAAGTTGTATGTTTAGTTACCTAGTTATATGTTGTCCTTAAGATACCTGATACTATTGATGAAAGTTGTGTTTAGTTACCTAGTTATATGTTGTCCTTAAGATACCTGATACTATTGATGAAAGTTGTATGTTTAGTTACCTAGTCATATGTTGTCCTTAAGAAACCTGATACTATTGATGAAAGTTGTGTTTAGTTACCTAGTCATATGTTGTCCTTAAGATACCTGATACTATTGATGAAAGTTGTATGTTTAGTTACCTAGTTATATGTTGTCCTTAAGATACCTGATACTATTGATGAAAGTTGTATGTTTAGTTACCTAGTCATATGTTGTCCTTAAGAAACCTGATACTATTGATGAAAGTTGTATGTTTAGTTACCTAGTCATATGTTGTCCTTAAGAAACCTGATACTATTGATGAAAGTTGTATGTTTAGTTACCTAGTTATATGTTGTCCTTAAGAAACCTGATACTATTGATGAAAGTTGTATATTACCTAGTTATGTTGTCCTTAAGATATTGATGAAAGTTGTATGTTTAGTTACCTAGTTATGATGTCCTTAAAAACCTGATACTGATTGATGAAAGTTGTATGTTTAGTTACCTAGTTATATGTTGTCCTTAAGAAACCTGATACTATTGATGAAAGTTGTATGTTTAGTTACCTAGTTATATGTTGTCCTTAAGAAACCTGATACTATTGATGAAAGTTGTATGTTTAGTTACCTAGTTATATGTTGTCCTTAAGAAACCTGATACTATTGATGAAAGTTGTATGTTTAGTTACCTTAAAGAAACCTGATACTATTGATGAAAGTTGTATGTTTAGTTACCTAGTTATATGTATGAAAGTTGTATGTTTAGTTACCTAGTTATATGTTGTCCTTAAGAAACCTGATACTATTGATGAAAGTTGTATGTTTAGTTACCTAGTTATATGTTGTCCTTAAGATACCTGATACTATTGATGAAAGTTGTATGTTTAGTTACCTAGTCATATGTTGCCCTTAAGAAACCTGATACTATTGATGAAAGTTGTATGTTTAGTTACCTAGTCATATGTTGTCCTTAAGAAACCTGATACTATTGATGAAAGTTGTATGTTTAGTTACCTAGTCATATGTTGTCCTTAAGAAACCTGATACTATTGATGAAAGTTGTATGTTTAGTTACCTAGTCATATGTTGTCCTTAAGAAACCTGATACTATTGATGAAAGTTGTATGTTTAGTTACCTAGTTATATGTTGTCCTTAAGAAACCTGATACTATTGATGAAAGTTGTATGTTTAGTTACCTAGTTATATGTTGTCCTTAAGAAACCTGATACTATTGATGAAAGTTGTATGTTTAGTTACCTAGTTATATGTTGTCCTTAAGAAACCTGATACTATTGATGAAAGTTGTATGTTTAGTTACCTAGTTATATGTTGTCCTTAAGATACCTGATACCATTGATGAAAGTTGTATGTTCAGTTACCTAGTCATATGTTGCCCTTAAAAAACCTGATACTATTGATGAAAGTTGTATGTTTAGTTACCTAGTCATATGTTGTCCTTAAGATACCTGATACTATTGATGAAAGTTGTATGTTTAGTTACCTAGTCATATGTTGCCCCTAAGAAACCTGATACTATTGATGTCTTACTCCAAGACAAGTCCTGCAAGATGTCAAGTTTCATTTTTTAAATTAAAATTTAAGTCTTATTTAGTTTCTCAACGAGCCTTTGACAGGTGTAAATATAAATTTAGAAAGAATGACGGTAAGATGATAAATAGTTGTAGACTGTGAATAAAGTAATGTTTTATTTTTTCTTTCTTTAATGTTAGTTTATTTTTAGTATTGGTTAAATTGTTTGATATATATACATATTTGTTTATGAGGATTATTTTGCATTGTTATCTTAAGATATGTGTTCAGAACAAAACTAAACCTTCTAAGCTAGCTGAATCTTGTGTTTGGGATTATAGCAAAAATTTTGCTTGCATAGAGGTACCATGACAGATGGATCAATACGTTCTAATCATCATAAGTATGGTGGTATGTTAGACGTATATAATATTCATTACTTGTTTAATTTTTATTTGAACTATATAGGTATTTTGTTTTGATCAGAAGTTGGAAACAGTTGTAGATTTTATTACCAAAAAGTTTCTCTCCGTAGATGTTTTTTATCACAGTAATATATTAGACATAACTTGAGAATTCTCTGTATTAATACCATAATTATTAATGAATCAGTTTTAACTGTCAAGAGTTTAATAATAGTTGAATGTCTGTTGTGTAGTCAGTTAATCATACATGCATACAATTTGCACATATTCACAGGATGATAGGTTCCAATGCTTCAAATTAAATAAACGTTCTTAGATTTTCATCTCCACGTGTTGTGACAGCAATAAAACATTGAATACAAAGTAGATAAATATTATCAATATATTATTTTTCTAAGGTAGATAGATATAAAATTTTAAATTTATGGTATGTTTATAACTAAAATTCTATTTTACATTTTGAAGTTAATAATCATGAATGTGTTAGTTAATTTAGCCATAATTAGTTTCATTTAATAGAAAACCACTTAAATTCAGAAAGTGTGTTTATTCATATATTTAACAGTGCTTACCACAAATTTACACAATTAATTGATACTTTCTTGCATATAAATACGATAGTTTTCCTTAACCTTTTTTTTATGATAACTAGGTGTCTGGGATTTTTATAATGAAAGAACACCTCATATCTCTTAAAGCATGTCTTGTTAGTTGGTATAACTAAGAATAGGAATATCATGAAGTATATATTTTGTATAGGTTGATCTGTAAGTAATTTTGAAAATTTTATATTTAAGGTTGTTCTATGTGTAAGCTTCTTTATAATAGAAGTTATATATGGTTTTAACTATCAGTTTTGAGTTGTACTTATGAGATAAAATTCATGTTTTTTGTTTATGTGTTGAAATATCATTAAGTCATTCAATCAAAGTAATTTTTAGAAACATGTAAAGCATATAAGTGTTTGAGTCACAGTAATTATATGTGTTTAGAAGTTACACTGTGCACAAAAGAAGCTTCTCCACCACAATAAAAATACAACTGTTCATGAGTAGTTTGTTGATCCTGATTGTTGAATATTACTGATCACCTCTAGTTTTTGAGTTATGTTAGGTTTATTCTAAATATTCTTATATATTGTGAAAATAACTCTCTCTGATAACTTTATTTATTTATTGAAAATTGCATTTAAGAATGTTCAAAAACAATATGTAATTATATACTGAAAATACACTTAAGCTATGTTTAAAACTTTCATCATGGTATTATTTTTTATTTCTTTTTACAAAACACCTGACTGACTTGTTGCATCTTTTATGTATGTTTTTAGTTTCATGCTTTTAGAATCAACAGTAATCTTCCGTCATCACAGGATTCCACTGTCTTTCTTGATGTTACTGTTCTATTACAGACATATCTTAAGGGAAGTGCTCACCAAGATTATTGCTCACTGCACCTGGATCTGCTTAATTAAAAGTGTGAGAAGGATAACTTTAGTGACATCTTGGACCCAGTTCTCCTCTAGTTCTCAGGGATATCATAAATCGTCACAACATAGTTTTCATCTCTGTAAATTCCTAAGAAAATTTTAACAACCAGTTTGAGTGATTTCCCCACAGTAAGTTCTTTCTAACTGAGTAATGTTTCAAAATCACCATTCATCAGCACTTCCCAAATGTGTGGCCCAACAAAGATGCCACCTTTTAGTTTTTACTTCACTAACTTTTTGAAACTTATAAGATAGATGGAATGAGGGAAGAAACATATCTTGATGATTCACTGAAAGTTGGAACTCAACTTTCTGTTTTCCTACAATGTAATTCTCTCTCACTGGCCATTCCTTCTTTTTGAAATGAATTTTATGATATTGGCTATCCCAGACAGACAAAAAGCTACAGTGTTTGGTATACTCATTTTATAGACTTAGCAGTAGTGGATATTTGATTGCTTCAGGTATAAGCTGCATGTTCTATTATGTTCACAGCATTAATAACAGGAACCAATGGCTTAGTGTTCTCATTATGTAAAAGCACAGTTTTCACACTAACTTTAGATGAATTGGTAAAATGTTTTCTTTCTTGAGAGTATATTCAGTACTTGATTCTTCAATTAGTGCATCAACATTTGTACAGAAATACAAAGTATCTTGCATGCTGTAGTGAGAAGCAAGACTTTTATGATAAATTCCATTGCCGTAAATGAAAGTTCCCCATGCTGTTTCAGTATAAAACAAGTCACAGATCTGATCATTTAGCTCATCTTGTGTGATCAGATGAGGCAGTTTATGCTGAGATGCCACAGGGGTAAAATTACTAAATGAAGGGAGTAAAGATGATTCATTGTCTTTTTTGCAGTATAACTTCTATTTCCCACTTTGCTGCTGGATGTGACACAAGGAAATCATCCCCATGAGATACTGGTTTCATCACAGATGCAATCTCTGAATATTTAGTGTATTGTTTAGTTTTGTCTGAATATCCAGAAATATTAATGCAAAAATAACAGTTAGTTAGATGATCTTTGAGCTCACACTGTATCATTGAAATTGTCAATGACACAATTGCTCTTCTTTTATTTAGCCACTGTGTGAAGCCAGATTTGGAAACTGTACAACACAAATGTAGCATAAACTGTTTAGGTGGTTTTTGGACTTTACGTGAAGTGAAAGCAGTCAGTACATCAAATAATTTTCTAAAAAGTATAAAAGAATTATGTTTACAGAACTAGTTTAAAATATTTTAAAAACAAAATTTTGATTTTATTTGATTATATCACAGGTATGATGTGAGGAAGATGGACTTTGTTTTGAGTGTGCACAGAGCCAGACAAAGTAACCAACTGAGTGAGTGAGTGAAAAGCAGTTGAGAGATCAAGAACAAGTTGCACATATGAACTATATATATGGAGTTTTACACCAATACAATACAGTTACTGTTTGAAGTTATCAAACATTTATTCCTTTTGTTCATTAAACTTTCTATGTAAACTTAATTTCACAGTATAAATCTGTTGAACTGAGCTGATTGTATGGTATTACACATATTGTTGATAAAGTAGTGAGATACTATAGTATCTTAAAATCTAGAGGTGATTGACAAATTCTGATTACATATCTGAAGCCAAAACTATTTAATTACCAAGAATCACTTGCGTTTTCTCTAGTAGCAAATGATTTGTTATGCAGTGTTACCTAAAACATTGTTTAGGGCAAATTTGTGTGTGTGCAGTCTTATAAAAGAATTGATTGATTGATGAATTTGTGTTACAAACACAAAAAATTTTTTTTTGTTTTTTACTTTACAATGGTGTGTTTGCACTTTATATTTTATAATGCATGCTTTTGAACCAATTGCAATGTTTATTTATTTATGAAAAGTGTATAACTATCTTTCAAGTTGTTTTAGAAATAAAATTATTGCTAAAAATACAAGTTTCAAATAATGCAACATTTTTTTAACGGGTCTTATTTTTTTAGGTAGGTCTTGTTCAGGCTTGTGAATGAAAAGGATTTGTACAATTTTAATAATATAATTTACTAATTTTTAAAATATTATTAATTTGACCTATCCATACTTTTAGTGTGAATTAATGTTCTTTACTCCCTTAAGGGTGAGAGAAGCAGACAAGAAGAAAAATATATTTTCAGCATTAAAAAAGAATCAACGAGACAAGAAAAAGTTGGTAGAAACCATCCTGAAACTGCTCAGACAGTTAACATCAAACAGTGATTAGTATAATTGTACTTTATTCTTCTCTTTGTTACATATTTTGGTTTCCTATAATTACTGGCTTGATGGAAAGTATCCATACAGTTTTTTGTGTGTTTAATGAATTAGTAAAATGTGACTGTTCAATGACAAGAACATTGATATCAATTATTCTGAGAAGTGACTGAACCAGGCTTTCAGTTAACATTAATAAAATATAAAGATTCTTATCATTCTTTACCATAGTTTTGTTAAAAATGGACAGTTCTAGCAGTAGAGCTTACCGTATTAATTTCTGCCATAAACGGAAATTTGGCCAAGAAGTGCACTTTCTACTTCTTATTTCTAACAAAATGTATTGACCAGTTTTTGATTGTTTGGCTATATAGTTTTAAAATTTCGTGAGAGACAAAAACGTTTATAACACTAAATTATTAAAATTATTTGACCCATATGTTGCTTTATTTCTCAGTTTTAAATCAGTTTTTGTTTAGACCATTTATTGTGTTATAGAATAGGGAAAGAGTGTGATACTGAGGGAAGTTTGATATTATAATTAAATTGTAATCATAACACAAATAGTAAAAAAAGACATTAAACATGGGTTAGTGTAATAGTTCTCTTCTAATTTTCCATTTGATTTAATAGCTAGCTCATAACTGTTTGGTCTCAAGGTAATATATAGATAGTAGAAAATGAACTTGAATCATCTAATAAACTGTTGTTGTGACACAACTGAATTCCTTGTGTTTTCTGAATATAACTTAACAACTAATTGTAAAGTTATATACAGATATTAGAATATAAACAAACATTGTGGTCTAATAAATAGCAGCTATGATAGATCTAAACTGTCTTTTTTATGATTCAGTACACTGATATAGTTGTGTTAAGAGAGTCATCTGTATAATCAATATCTCTAAAGATGTGTTTTCAAAACAAACACCAAGGGCCTTTATGAGATTTTTAGAATGGTACTTAATACAGTTTTTCAAGTGTGGTCCCAGTTATTACTGGAAGAAACATTTTCATGTGGATACAAAGTAAAATTGCCAACCTGGTATGTGGTGAAGTAAAATGGTAAGCAGACAATACAGGAGAGAACAGTTAGTATTATGTACAATAATTTAGGTATAGTTGACTGGTATGCTGTAACATAATAATACATTGTGTTATAATAATCCAAAAATGGCCAAATGATTGTTACTATACCACAACTGCTGCAACCTAATGGCAGACACTAGAAAACCACAGTACTATGACAATGAAAAACAAGGTTAATGTGATTGTTACCCTGCTAATATGGTATACTGTAATATAGTGGGAGATGCTAAAAACAAACAAACAGTACTACAACCATGAAAAAGTGGCTAGATGGTTGTCACTGTTGATGTTGCTATAAGGTGACTGTTTTGTGGTGCTAAATAATTTGACAAAGTTGTTTACCAAACTAATGCAGAAGAGCATATGATGTTACTACAATAGAATAATTCAGTTTGTTTGTAACATATACAAAACAAATATGTCTGAAGTAATATTACAAAGTAGTATAATTTGTATAAACAGACTTTTCATCCTCTACTTACATCAGACAGTTATAGCTGGTTTTTACTTCATATTAAACATATTTACGTGCTGCGTATCTGAAAGCCAGAGTTCAGTTTATTTTGAAATAAATCTCACACATCTCATGCGTGTAAGAAATGTTTGGTAGGATAGTCTACAAATGGGAAAAGAACTTTTAAAGAATCTTAAAAATAGAAATACCAATTTGGAAGGTCCCAAACTTGTACATGTTTAAAGCACTAGAACTACCAGTAAACATTTGTTGATGAAGAAATTTTGTAACATTACTTCTGTTACTGATTGTAAACAGAAGACTTAGTACTCGTGATGTTATTTTATGTTAGTACAAATACAGTACTACATCATGTTGTTGTTGTTTTTTAATTCATGGAATACCTATTGTGTATCATATTAGATACTCAAGAGATTCAGACAAATAAAAAAGGTACAGAGCAATATAAAAATTCTAGCAAAAGATAGCCATGTTTAGATTATTAGTAAAAAACTTTCATGTTTTGTGGAAAAAAGTCAGAGTGGCCTTTTAACTAATATAAAACAATTTGTTAATGATAGTGCAAGTTCCCTTGCACAGGCCTTCAACAGTTACAAAGATTAGTGATAAGGGTTAAAATTTTCTGAGACCATCACTTGTCTTAAGGGTTCAAAATATTTGTAAGCTAATAACCATCATGAAGGGTGGAAACTTCTGTAAGGTATCAGCCCCTGTGTTTCTTAAATGTTTTCACAAAAACTCATAGTTGTTTACAATCCATTTTGTCAAGTTGAACTTCAGTGGTCACATCATGATTCAAACTGCTTACTCTTGAATGTTCAACATTTAGTTGTTTCTTGTCCCAGCCTTTTGTATTACTTTGTTTTGACCATAGGCAATTTTTTTTTCAGAATTGTATGTTACTGTGGACATGAATAATTAGTGTAAATATGTGTATATTGCTTTGATGTTTTGAACTATGAAGTGCTTCTTTATGTTTAGTTTTACATTTCTGGAAACAGGTAAAACCATTTAACTGAATTGGGATTTTAACACTAGTTAAAAGGTTATAAAATTTGATAATATTGTCATGTTTTTGTGTAAATAATAAAAATTTATCAGAGAAACTAACTTTAAAACATAATATTTATAAGTAGATTTCAAATAAAACAAGTCAGAACTGTTTTTTTTGTGTACGTGTTTGGAAAATATTTTATTAATCATTATAAACTTATAACTGCTGCAAAGAAACTGTATAACATACTTATTTTTCTGGTTGTGTTAGATGTTGATATTTTTTAGTTTGAAGAAATCAAGTATTGTGGAATGTTTTTTGTTGAGTAACTAAGAAAGATATTTATCTGCATTGTACATTTTGTTTGTTTGTGGGGTACTTTTTTTTTCCGACAAAATAGTTTATTGTAACTATCTGTTTATACCTTTGTTGCTGAGTTTTTGGGAGATAGTTTTCAAGTGCCTTTTGTGTGCAAACCAAACAATTTCCATAAAATCAGTTTATAAATTTTTGGTAACTTGATCCTATTAATAATACCATTTTTTTGCTTGTTGTATATAGAGCTATATTTATATGTTTATGTACACAGTATATTTATTATTTGTTTTAGTTTCTGAAAATATTGATGGATGAATGGATAGAATACATTAAAAGTTAATTGTATACTTAGTGTTGTTTTGTTAGCTGGTGTTTATTTTTAATGTTTTAAACAGTAATTTGTTTGTATTAACCAGTACTATATTATATGAAACTATATTGTTTCATCCAATAACAAACAAGCATACTTCAATAAGATGTTGGTTGTTTTTTTTAAGTTAAGAAATAATAATACAGTTGTTAACAGAATGACTAGTACACAGTTTCCAAAAAAATGTTTTTTGTAGATTGTTTTTATTATAGGCTGTGTTTGACTTACAGATATTGCTGTGTAGTCACAGTTCTTTGTGGTAACATTTACTATGCAACTCTAGATACGTACACTTCTCCCTCAAGTACTTTTCTAAGACATCATTTCATTTGTAGGTCATAAAAACGTGATGAATATAATCTACAGCCTTTGTTTCTGTTTGTTTTTAACAACTAAAATAAGAAGACAATTTTTATGATACACTATCAAGATGTTCCTCTCATTTGATACTTCTGCTTATAATGACGTAAAATTATTTTTATGGAAGTAAACATTACAAGTTTATTCAACATACATTATTATTGTGGCATTATATTTTATTTCATAACATTCAGTTTGAGATCTTTTAAGGATAGTTTGGTACAGCTGTATCAATGTATCCTTGTCTGATACATTTTTTAGTGTTCCTCTTTCTTTTGTTCATACAATCATGTGTCCTAATGTGTTATTAAATACAGTGATTGTGAAGGAAAAAGACAATTTATTGAATGTTTAACATGATACAGGATATTTGAATATTTTGAATTATTTGCTTGAATCATTTCATTAATGTTCATTATGAAGAATGAGGATTTAACAATCTGGATTAAACAAGTTTATTTATACATTGCTATTTATCTTTAGTTAAGAAATTTTTACATTTTTCTGTTAGAGATTCCATCTTTTGATTTCCCATCCTGTGTTATAATCCTTGTACAAATTTTACAATCCTAGTCATTCCCTTCCTTGGTGGTCACGTTTGTATGTATATCTTCCCCCTTAAATAGCTGATTGGCAAATAGCAAGATTTTACCCCAGTTGTTATTATCTTTGAAGAAAGTTCACTGAATAAAGTAAATTAACATTTTTCCAGGGATATTTTTAGTATGATACAGCCATGTTCTCAAAGCTCTCTTTGCCTTCAGTTGTAAATTCAAGAAGGTTTACTGTTAGTAATAGGGATAACACAAGATGAGTGTGTAAAAATATTTTATATATCATTTTTTTACTTCCAATAAAAAACTTGCTTACAAGAAAACGATGACAGTTTTACACTATTAACTCATCACCTCTTTTCTATGTCTTTTTTCAAGGAGCTTCCACTAATAAAAAATTAACTTCTCATCCTAGACCTGTAGTACTGTTATCTAGTATCATTATATTTATTTTTCTAATATTTTCAATTAGTTTTCTCTTTAACAGAAATTGCTTCTTTACTATATTTAACATACATATTGTTTGCAAATTTGCTGTAAATTTTAATAATTTTAAAAGTAGAATAGCTTATTTATATTATTTACACGTGAAAAACAACGAACGTTAACTCATAAACGATTAAAGACTTATAAACTTGCAAGGCGTGTAAAGAAAGCTGAAGAATAGTGTGTGTGTGTGTATACATAAAGTGCTTAAATTAAGTGTTGGTGGGAAGGAAGCACTTGGATTTGAATAAAAAACAAACTTAAACTATTCGTGTATAATTTTAGATTACATGTGACTGAAATAGCCATTCTGAATTTTTATAGTTTATTAACTAAATGTGTAATAATCATACAATCTTACATTTTCTTATTGTAGTAGCAGAACAAAAAGTGTATTATACATATAGCTGTGATTGTTTCACAATTTTGGTTTGGAATGTTTAAAAACGAGTGGTGTTCAATTAGGAGATTTTGCAGGTTACACAAAGGAAATTTGACAATTTTTATATTATAAAATGTATTTTTAATTTTAATACTTTCATCATTTTTGGAGATCAAGTTCACACAGTAGATCGTTTTTTTGTAAATTTTTTAAAAGTAATTTAGAGAACTATGCAAGAGTCTGTTGGCTGTGGTTTGTATATTTGTACATAAATTTTCACAATGTACTACGAGAGACTTTGTATGCTGCAGTAATTATTAAGAGTTGTATTGATTGTATTTTATTTATGTGTTTCAGTCCTATGTTTAACCATACTGGAAATGCATATTCGATAGTATGTCATATATATGTTTTGTAGATTTTTATTATGTTGTCTGGTGAAGTTCCTTGGTTTTTGCCAGTTAGACTATTTGCATAATTTGTGCATTTCCAATTTTTTATAAATACACTATTTGCATGTTTCACCCATGTTAGTTTCGTATTGAAGGTTAAATCTAACAGGTTTGTTGTGGTCTGGAGAAGTGTTTCCTTCGTGTATAATTTGGAAGGATCTCTTTTATGTTTTGTTTGTGAATGTTACTAATTGATTTTTGGTAAGTTTGGTTTAACACAATATTTCTCACAGTATTCTTCTATATTATCCAACAACAGTTGTAGATTTGTCGCTGTTACGGATGGGGTGGGAGCACATTTCCAGACTACAACATCGTCCGCGAATTGTGATGTATACTCCAAGTTTGGGTGTTTTAAGGGCATACTGATGAAGAGAATAGGGCTAATTACCCCTCCTTGGGGGACACCAACCTATGGAATAAAGGAGAAGGTTCCCCTGATGAAATAATAATCAGTGATGTTGAAAAAACCCACTTGTAGAGAAATATATGTAAAAACGGCATCGTCAGGTTCACAAAGGATGACCGAAGAAGGTCGAAATGTTGTTCGCTCCTCAACGTAAAATATTTTCTCAACCCAAACGAGCGGTTTTTACATGTATAAGGTTCCCCTGACATTTATTTTCCAACTTCTATCTTCCAGGAAGTTAGATTGCCAGGTGATCTGTGGTCTGTCTCTATATTTTCTAAATTCATTTTTAATTCTGGTAATTTTTGAGTTATTTCTAAACAGTTTGAGAGTCTATTACTAATTATTCTTTCAAGAATATTTCCTATACAGCTGGCCAGGCTGATGGGGGGGTAATTGTTTGGTTTACTTGCTGGTTTTCCTTTTTTATGGAACACAAAGACTATTGCTTGCTTCCAAAAAACCGGGATGTACCCAGAACTGAGTGATAAGTTAACGATTGCTGCTGTGTGTTCATACAGTCCTTGAACGCTTTTTCAAAAAGGAGAATGGCTTGTATGTCATCCTCTCCTGGTGTCTTGTCTTTTGTAGATTTTATTGTTAGTTTCACTTCCTTTCTTGTTATTGTTTTTTTTTTAATTTTGCACAAAGCTACACGAGGGCTATCTGCGCTAGCCGTCCCTAATTCAGCAGTGTAAGACTAGAGGCAAAGCACTAGTCATCACAACTCACCGTCAACTCTTGGGCTGCTCTTTTACCAAAGAATAGCTTTGTCCTAATTCAAACATGGGAAATTATATATTTCCTGTCATCAGTGCTCATACTTTGGTAAGTTAGATATTTATGTCCTCTGTCATCTGAGTTACTTTAGATGAATTGAAAGTTAGTTACTGATTGCTACTTTGTTTTTTCTGGGTAAACTTAATTGTCTTGGATGTTCATTACTATTGCTATTATAATCCTAATTTTTAGAAGTGCAGGACTTAATTATGTGTCCTTCATTGTCCTTGTTAATTGAGATATCTGTTAAGTTAGACATTAATTATTCACATGTTTTTTTAAGTAATTCTGGTCAATTTGCACATTCTTTTTTATTCCATACTTTGTGGGCTAGATACAATTAGATGGTTTGTCCATAAGATATTTATCAGTATTTTGTTAACTGATTATGCTTTAATAGTTTCTACATTACACAGCTTTACTACTTGTAATATTTCATTTATTCTGTCTGATTGTTTTCCATCATTGTTAACAGTATATCTTATTATCCTAATTTTCATCAGGGGGACTTAAAATCTTTTGACTTATTATGTATTCATTTATTTCCCATGGCTAAACTTGATTTTGGCTACTTCAACGTGATAGAAACCTGTGATAACAGAAACCTAATTTAATCCCAGTAATCTACACTTTATTGTTTTGCCCCATAGTGTCCACTTTATTGATAGCTGTTTGCAACTTTAAGTCCAATTCTCAAATTCAAGACCCTACCATTCAGACTAACCTTGACTCTAAGTTGTCTGGAGGTACAAACTTTTTTATGACTCTGAGTCTTTGCACACTTCATTCTGTGGATTATTGGCTCCTGCTTGCTTCCATCCATTTGAAGTCCAGAGACCACACTACTCTGCTCTAACAAGATGCACTATTGAATAGGATTCCTAATGATGGAGAGAAGTCTCTTCTTACCCTTCTCAATACCTCATTCAATGATGAATTCTTCTTTTCAACTTCAGTAGAGTTTAGCTTCCTCCTTCATCTTCACGTTTAGAATGAATAATTCACACATCCATCACCTTCCAATCTCTGGGCTACCATGGAGTGTTCCCTCCATACCACCTTTACTGAGGTTCTTAAGCTTTGTCCCACTTCCCTCTACTTCTGCTGGGATGGTGGTTGTTATGGTGCATTACAACATCTTCAAAGTGGTCACTTATATCATAGAGCCAGTGGTACCAATTCCAGGTCTCTGTGCTCATGGTCACCACATTATGATTGTAGCTTTCCATTTTCCTGGCTCCCTTAATTTGGTGTTAAATTGATTATATTCTCCCAAGTTTCTCCTCATGGAGTGGCCCCTCATTTTGTGGGTGTCAACACTTCCTACCTACATGTATGGCTTTAGTCAGTTCCATTGTCTCAGCCCAGTTTCTGGTTGAATGTGTTACATTTTTCCTTTCCTGATTCATCAAGCCTTAATGCTCTTTTGTCTTCATGTTCTATCTACCTGCTCTTCCTAAAGACCTCTTTCCTTCTCATCCTTCCTTGCAGTCATAGTTCAGTTACTTATGTCATTAATGTTACCCACACATTGTATCATCCCTCTTATGCCATTCTTTATCCAAACTGGTCCTTCTTCTTTAAGACCTATGCCAAAATTTTAATTGTTTTTCACTCTCTCACCTTTTCTTAACCTTCCATTTCAAACCTGTATTCCCATTCCAGTCCTGATCAACTTCTTTGTCCAATTCATTCCTTAAGATGATATATGGCATGTACTGTCTCCTTTTGGGTTCACAATCCCAACCTTTCATTCCCTGGAACCATTCCATTTCCAATAGCCTTTTCCTTTTATGCATACTGATTTGGTTCATCAACCTCTGTTTGAACTTATCTCTGATAGGTTGCCATATCCACAACATCACATCACATTCATGCCATTACTATATCTGTTGCTGCATGCCTTCACTGTCCTTTAAAGGAGATTGTCAAGGCTGGGATGTAACTACTCCTAGTACTTTTGTCACTCATCATCTTCATGATCTCACACATGATCTTCCTACCTTTACAACTATACACACATTCTTTTGCCTTTGACTGGATAAGTCTTCTCACTTTGTTTCATTTTCCTTTCAGCATTCTTAATCTTCACCAATACTATGAGAATCCTATTCTCCATTGGGTGTCAGCTGGTAAGCTATATATTTTATAAAATTTTAAATGCACAAAAGGAGCTTATTATTTCATCAAGGATGTCCCTTCCAACTCCCAAATATGGTCACCCCTTACTACTCATGTATTCATTCAATCTTTTCTTAAACTCAGTTTAAAAAGTAATCCTATCTAAATTGTAAATAATTCCAACTCTACCAAAGTTTCAATTTATGCTCCCTTGTTCTACTGTTGTCTCTGCTAGACATGAAAAAGTTTGAATGATAAATACTATCAATACCCTTAATAAACTCAAGCACTTAATCAAGTTCCCTCTGAAGTTTTCCTCTCTAGAGAATTCAAGTTCAGATATTTTTAGTTTGTCCTCATAGGACAATCCAGCCATCCCAGGTATCATGTTAGTGTCTCTTCTCTGAATCTTCTCTAACAATTCAATATCTTTGTTGAGGAAGAGATACCAAAACTGTATAAAGTATTCTAAATTTGACCTTGAAAATGATCTATACAGTAAAACAATAATACCTCTTGTCTTGTATTTGGTATTTCTATATATACTACTCCAAATCCTATTAACCATATTGCTAGCTACAATACACTGCTTAGGTGACTTAAGTGATTTTTTCTATCACAACATCATGATATTTTTTTTAAGTGCAGTATTTAATATATTCATATTTAAATTTTAAGAATAATTTGAATTGAGAAAACCCACATCACATTTTGGACATGTAAACATCTGCCATGTGTTGGCCCAATACATTAAATGATCGAAATCTCCTAGTAAGTCTGCAGCATCTCTGATGCCGTTAACAACCCCAAAAACCTTGATGTCATTTTCAAACTTCAAAATTTCATTACTCATTCCAGAATAAATATCATTAATGCAAGTCTCAAAGAGCAGATAACTCAGTAAAGAGCCCTGAGACACACTACTTGTTTGTATGACCCAGTCAGATCTAATTCCATTTATTACTGTTTTGTATCCAATTTAACAACATTCCTCCCAGAACCACATATTTAGTTTTTCTAGCGAGTGTTTTGTAAGGCATCTTATCATCAGATGCTTCCTGAAAATCAAGGTAAACCAAATCCATGGTATTTCCTTAATTAACTCTTTTAGTAACATCCACAAAGAATGTCACAAGACTTTCCCTTACTGAAAGCATGCTGGCTCTTTCACATTATGTTAATCTGCTTTAAGTAAATTTGTAATACATCTTTAATTACACACTCCAAACACTTTCCAACTACTGATCTAAGATTAACTGGCCTACATATCTCAGGATGGCTGGTATGGATATTAACACTTTTATTAATAAAGCAGAGAAGAATGTTACAACCTTCTTAGGTCATTTTCAGGTTAATCATACCAGCTGTCCTGAGATACATTTTACTTTAAGTGGGTTTCTCATCATCAAGAATAACTGGCCAATGATTGCCTGGGAAATGTTTATCACCTTCTTTAAATATTAGACCAACATCCAACTTCCAGTTTTCTAATACTCTTCCACTACTCAATGACTCATTAAAAGTATTAGCTAGTGGTTCATAAATATAATCTTTAAGTTTCTTTAAAACTCTGTGATAAAAGTTGTCTGGTCCATCCATGGATTTATCAATTTTCATGTTTCCCAATTTTAGTCTTACAGTTTCAGAACTTCAAATGATATATTTTACATCAATACGCATGTCATGTATACATATCAATTTTTTACCTTAAGTTCTTACCACATCTGTTCAAGATCACCTGCCAGCTCTTTAACCAAATCTACAGAACTAGATCATGTTTCATTCCATCAAAATTATCTTTACCAAAATTTGGAATTAGGATACAATTCGTCTTCAATTTTACATGTAATAAAATACCAAATCTAATAGTTCCATATCTGCATGTACTGAAAAGCTCACCAACCGCAACTCTATCCTATTGACTTTGGAAATTAATATAGAATATAGATTCCTTTATTCTAAATTCTGTCACCAATTGGTGTACAAAAGAATTCTGAACAATTTCCAAAAGCCTATCCCTCTCATTGTCAGATGCAAAATTATCCCAATCGATACCCCTAAAATTAAAATATCCCATAATAACATCTTTTCATTGATATCCATTAACACTAATCCAAGCTGACTCAACCTTATTGCTGTTATCTTTAATATATTCTAACTCAACAGAATGTAGTTCACTCCTCACACATAAAGCTACTACTACCACTTTTTTTTTTCAATATTCTGTATCTTGTAAATAATCTGTAGATTGGTATTTCAAACAAATTTCCTTCATCAAAATCGTTCAAACTTAACCCAGTCTCAGTGATGCCCATAATATCAAAATCATCAGCTTTTCCCAGATGGGTATTGATAGATAAAATAATAAACTAATTGGTTGGAACAGGTCCATCTCATGTGGGATCTTTTCATGATGTTGGAGTAAAATAGATGCCTCTGTTCTCATTAATTACAGTTGCAGAAGGTTCTGTCTCTGCTTCTAGAGGTGAGAGTGAGAGACTTTGTCCAAAAAATGTAAAATAAATCAAAATTACTCTTCTTTTCTTTCCAAAATGATTTCAAATTGTAACATGAAGCTATACTCCTAACAGTATACATCTATTTACAATTAAACTTTACTTTTCACCCCGTTTGACTACCCTTTGAACTGTAACTACTATTTGTGCCATTATAAGTTGCATCACTCAATATGCACATAGCTCTCATTATGTTATTGAATTACACTTCCCATGAACTACTACCTAGTTGCTTGCATTCTAGTCTTGTAAAACATTTTTATTACATTATTATTATTATTCATTTCACCTAATCTAATCTTAACTAACCTTACAGAATCTCTATTTTTACATTTTAATTGCCTTTAGAGTATTGAATAAAGAATAAACAGGAAAAACAAGAAATAAAGTACTTATCCAATTTCTTTTTTTTCTTGGTGTCAAATGTTGAGAACACTTAAGCATATTTTTGTAGTAATGATAACAATGTATGAAATATTTTGTTAATTAACTAATACACCAAAGAACATAGACTAATAACATGCAAAAGGAAGAAACGTTTCTCAAACAATTACAATATTTCTGGCTTTTCTAACTATGCAACAAAAGATGTTACAAATTCATCCAAGTTACCTGTTGTGATTCCCATGGTAACAAATGTTGTATTATAAGAGAAACTGACACTTGTCTATTCAGATGTAACTTAATAGATCAAACCTTGATTTTCTATTAGTTACAGGTAAAATATACTTAAATGTAAAAGACAACTATTAACAAAAAGAGGATGTGACAGGTGGGTACAGCAAGAGGGGTCTGATATTCTATGACAGCTTTGTAACCATACAAAATTGAAAATTATGTTTTGTCTGAGCAATCAAAATTTTACAGTGAGTAACTTTAAATTTGTACTTTATGAATGTGTGATGGATAAAACAGATGAGAAAAGATGCCTAGAAAAAGTGTCACACTCGGAGAAATGCAGTATTTTTTAAATATTACCCTGCAGAATTAATACCTTTAAACTTAAAGAATTAAAATATGGATTATTAGTTGAAACTTTACACTGTTAATTCATTTAATGTAGTCATAAAAGCACATTAATAAATTTTGAACATAAGACACTAAAACTTTGTTTCATGCACAGTAAAGGATACCCAGGGCAAAAGGGTTAAATCTCAAATTCATATATTAACAAATTAGAAAACAGAAGTTTATTGAAAACAAACAAGTAGAAACAACAGAAATCAAACACAAGTTAAAAGTGATATTAATTTGTGATCAGTCATGGTCCAAAGTTTGTTACATGAAGAATGATTTAAAAACATGTCTATACAATAGAATGCTAACTGAGAAAGTTAGCATAGTGCTAGAGTGGCAGAAGTAGTTAGCAGTACTAGTAATAAATGACACAATATGATTGATGGAGGGTGGTCACATGATCAGCACATGTTCTGAAATGGTGAGAAAATAAAGGAGTAGAAAAGACTGGTGCACTGATAGCAAACATTTTTATAGCAATGCTTGAAGTGCAAACCAGGACTGAGATACCTCTGGGTGAGAGGAAGTAATGTTGTTTTGGAAAAAGACATCAGTAGAAAAAGATGTTGCAATGGTCTAGAGTAATTTTCCACTACAACCAGAATAGAACAAAAAAAAAATAATAATACTTTGACAATCACAGAAATCCAAAGGGTGACTTTTAAATTATTGAAATACAAAGTTGATAACTTACCACACAGTAAATGAATGTGTGTGAGGCTAGGGCTTGAAATTAATGTTATGAACAATACAATATATAAATTCAGAATAATAAATATTTCAATTAATAAATGAATCAGGAGTAAAAAGCAACAACAAAATCACTAACAACAATTAATAATAATCTTCATCAATATCTTGTGAAATAACTTGTGAAAACTCAATGTAAGATTTTCATTCACTTGTTAGATCACAAGATTACAAACCATGTAACTGTAATTTTCATAATGTACAACATTTATGATATCTGTACATCACCACCAGGGAAAACTGATGCCAGGTTCACACTACATGCATGTGTACTCAAATTAAACATGATCATTTAGAAGGTAAGCTGTTATTTTAATGCAATTAAAAATTCAGAGATAAGCTGGACAATAGAAGGAATAATGAATGAATGCTAACAAAACAGTAACCAAATATAAAAACATAATTTATTATCTCACAGTGTTGATGTAGCCTCTTTCTTGTAACTTTATTATACAAATTACATGGTTTTAATTTTGTCACGTGACAAAGTATGTATATCTTACATTAGATGTAAGACAATTATGGTAAGGTACTCATGATGACTTAATCTTATACTTATTTTATTAATCCATATTCACAATGTTAAAATTTTAAGAAAACATAAATTTTTTATACCAAGCAATTATAGCCACATTTATATTCTCTGAGCACGTGTCTTGACTGTATAAAAGGATCCGAGAATGGTATCTGTAATAATTAATTTAAACTCAGATAAGCCAATACAAATTTAACAGGTGATTACACACTGTTCATTAACAAGTCCCAAAATTGTTTTATAGAAACAGCTGTATAATATGCATAAATTTTGTTCAATAATAACTGCTATTCAAGTTTGATAACAGCTGATTAGCACGTGTCATTTATGTTCAACAGGAACTGTTGCTCAGAAGTGGTACCAATTGTAGTTGTAAAGTTTGTTAAACAAAAACTGATGTTTACATTTTGTACTAGCTGTTTAGTATGTCTCATATTTATTAAAAAAACTGATGCTTAACTTGGTAGTGGCTGTTTATCTTCTTAAGATTGTGCAACATGAAAAAAATATTTAAACTTGGTAAAAACTGTTTAACACATCAATAGACATTAACCACCTGTTAACAGGATTAAACGTAATGTATTTCTGTATCAGTTCCTGTTAAATTGTCAGAAACATGTTAGACTCAACATAGTTCAAGAGAAGCTAACATAAGAACACTAACTTGTCAATAAGTAGTTACACACACCATTATTTCTTTTACAATGATATATATACATAGATTCTTTTTCAACTCTCCTTTCATTAAACACAAAAGGTGTTAATATTACTTGTAAACCTGGGCCTGACATGGCCTAGCTGCTAAGGTGTGCTCTTCAGTAATGTGAGGGTCGCGGGTTCGCTACTGGCCATTAATCTTTTTAATCTCATTTAAGTGTTGCATGTTTATTCATTACACCTTTTTAATTGTGGTTCCTTTTTTACAGTTTTAATCTCTCTCATTCAATTTGACATTGGACAATGGCCAGAACATTAAATAACTCGACACCAGGAGTGGAAAGGCCAACTTCAGGTGACTAACGCTACTGTTTGAACTACTCGTTAGTTGTCCTGGCGAGTTGTTATTATACATTTTTGCTGCATATCATTTCACACTTTTACTACTTTACTTTTTAGTACTGGCCATATTGACTCATAACCCGGAACCAGGACTGGAAAGACCAACTTCAGGTGACTGACGGTGGTTTTTATACTTACCTGTTAGTCTTCCTGGCAGATTATGATCATTACCATTCTGCTACAGGTAGTCCTTTACAACTTTGTTGACTGGATGTCAACATTGGTTTTTACGCCATTTTCTGTTTTAATTGCTGTTTTCTTTTTACCTTCATTTACTTTTACAAATTTTACTCCATTTACTTGACTTTATCTTTTTACTGGACATTTGGCTCTTCATTGTTACAATTTTGCTGTGTATCTTTTAAAACTTCTATTCTTTTACATTTTGATACTGGTTGCTATGACACATAACCCGGAACCAGGACTGGAAAGGCCAACTTCAGGTGATTGACGGTGGTTCTTGAACTTACCTGTTAGTCTTCCTGGCGGGTTATGATCATTACCTTTTTGCTAGAGTAAATACCTTACAACTTCTTATACTCTGCCTTCTATCTTAACATTGTAGACTAGGTGTCAACATTGGTTTTATACTTTGTTGTTTTACCTTCATTTCCATTTATGTCTATTACTACATTTATTTTTTTTATTTTTTTTTGCATTTTTACCGAATGTCTGGAGCAGATAGCCTCACTGCTTTGTGCCATAAAACACTAAATCAATCAATCAAACCAAAAGGTGACAGTATCAGCAGGTTTTAGAAATGTTTCCTGTAAAGAAAGAGACTTAGGGTGACAGGAATCACTCAAAGCTTTAATTTCATCCAAATTAGAACAAAAACTTTGAAAGTTTCACTGTATGAAATTATCCATTTTTAATTAGATGGAGGAGTATTGGGTGAAGAACTCTTCTGCTTGCAACCACATTGCTTTTTTGTAGTGGGAGGTCTCTTGACCTCCTTGTAACCTGGAGTTATTTATGCATATCTCTGTCAGCAGAAGCAGATTCAAGTGACAAAGAGAGTGAATGAATAATTGTTCTGCATCTGGTTAAGTAACGTTGTTTACAATACAAAAATGTTCTACCTCTTTCACCTACATAAGGCAAGAATGGAAAAGAGGGATAAGAAACACCATGATGCAGTGAGGGTCAAGTTGACAACTGTATGTATCAAGGTCTTTACAACCACAACAGGCACACAACAAAGAATTATGACAAAATTATAACTTTGTATGTTCACACCTTTGACACTGGAAACATCTGAGAAGGTTAGGAACATATGACTATATTTTCTAGTAGTAGAAATATCCTCTCATGATAGAAGCATGAGATGTGGTGATGTAAATGTCAAAATTAGAACACTGGTCAGTTACATAATTCTGTCCTCAAAAGTGGAGATGTGTCGTAAAGCAGAAAGTCCTTTGCTAGAGAAACCAGTGAGTATCTACAACTTTAAAATGTTTTTTTAATAGCTCTCTCAACAATAACTCTTCATGAAGAGTTCAAAATAGCATGGGGGATAACCTCAATAGGAATTTTGACTTCACAAGGAGTTTGCTCAGCTATGGCATAAATGTTTCAATCAAGATGCCTCCAGAACTTTTTGTCTGACTTGAGAGGGACAGCAAATCCCTCTAATCTGTTCTGGACAAAAACATGTGACATTTGACCTAAGGATTTGACAGTATAGGAATGTAAACTTAGAAACATAGCTACAGGAATTGACTTTGATGGTGACTGTAGAACAGAGGTTTCTGTAAGTAGTCACTTACCAAATAAGGAAAGGAAAAATATTCTGTGCCCTCTGACACTATCAACCCTGGAGTCTCAGTCAATTTAATACTGAGTTTTCCAGTCAAACTTAAAACTCTGAGGTAAGTTCACATTAACACAGATCAGAGATTGCAACTTTTCTTAATGTAACTCTTAGAAAACAAAAATTATAAAAATTAATAACAATAAAATTAGTTTCAAGTACTTATTTATAAATATTTACATTTTTATATTGCTATTACAACTCAAAGCCTTCTTCTTTTAACATAAAATATAAACAATAAATTTGCATATTCCCTGATAATTGTTACAAAATCCCTCATTCCCAGATCACTTACATGTTTCTTTTCAATCCTCAGGCTAACAATCTTCAACCTGTATCTAAGTGAGGGCAGCAGCAGTCTCCAGTGCATATCATGGAGTCCTTCTATACCAAATGTTCCAGCATAAAGTTGGCAACTGTAAGAACTGTTAAAACTGCATAAACACATTACATCTTTAACAAGTTTCTGATTTGATCAGCATAAGAGGGTTGTAATTTTTGTCTTATAACTAGCATAAACAAGTTAATGGTAATATAGAAATACTGCAAGTGCATAACATTGCACTTCATGCTGTAACAATCTGAATGAAAATGTAATGAACTGAAGTATGTATTAAGTCAATATAATTAAATATAGAACATCATCTGCTAACCAGTTTCAACAACAAGCATGTACAGTGTGAATGTTTAATATACAACTTCAACCCTTCTATAATTGTAATTTAAATGTTATACAGTCTGTTTGCACCCTAACAGTATCTATGAAAATTAGTTGTGGAGAAAATAATTCAACCTACTCTATAAACTAACCTCTGAAGCTTCAGAACTTGATTAAAATAAACTATAAGTAAAATTTGAAAAGTCTCGATGAAAAAGGATCTTCCTCGTTATAAAGTTTAGCATATTCTGCAAGTCTATAAAGAAACTACACTTCTATAATATTATATATACAACTAATTATGGTTGTTTACTACATACTACTGGATCTTTTGATATAATTATAAAAAAATTTGAGTAATGTCAAGATAAACAAAATGAAAAAAATTCTCTATATTTCTAATGACTTGTAACAAGTTCCTTGTTATATATATTTGAACTGCTACATTTCTAGTCAACAAAACACAATGCATGATAACACTACTGCTGAAATAATTCACTAAAAAATATGTACTAGATAGTTTCTCACAAATGATCAGCATCATTTATGAGCAACCTCAATGGTTCATGTGAAAAGTATCACTCACAACATGGTCTTCAGAAAGATCATAAGACCATGCTGTGTAAAAGAGATTACAATATACATATGAATAAAGCCAAGCAAGATCAAGATTTTAATATACTGGAAGCAAATTTTATGAAAAGAGAATTTTACCAACCATACAAATAAAGATGTATCAATGTTTGTTGTGATTAATTTTTATAGTACCAAGCTAACAGGATTATGGATATTCATCTCTTCAGTTATTTTCATAATGTATTTTATCTTGTTAAAGTGAAAATTTATGTTAGTATTTTCCTACACTGAAAATGTATTTCTGGTAGATACCTCCTTACACAAACTAGCTTTTCCTGACTAGTACTGCTCTCTACTGGATCAATTTTTAAACCATATCACTAGCCCTGCATCTCCTGCTTGTGCATACTTAATGCATGTGATTATACAGCAGCTCTCTGAATCTGCACTCATTAATCACTTCAGGATCGATCAGAAGACCTACACCATTTATCATTGGAAGTGAGGAGGCAGAGTAGGAAACCCTAGCTTCCTATATAATATCTCACCTCCTGCCACAAAATAGCTAAATTCCCACACTGAACTGGTGAAAGTCTAACACAGAAACAGGATACCCCTAAAGAAAGTGCTAAAAAAGACCAGAAGGCATGAAATGAAAAGCGAAAACAATGCACCTCAGTGGGAGATCACATCCAACCTGATTCAGGTATACTCTTTAATGACACTACTGTGAACTTAAAAGTTTGAAACATGAAGGAATTCCAGAACATGTATAATCAATGAATGGGACTCCTGTGTGTTGAGTGACTAGGATGCAACAAACCATAGTGGTAGTTCAATCTCAAGCAACACCAGACAGTACCTGGAATGCTATATCAGATTTGCAGTAGGTAGAGGAATGCCTACCTTTTCTCCTTGAAATGGAAATTGGTAAAGAAGTTGAGCTTCCACATGAGAATCCATCATCAGTTGCATGATATCCAACCCAACCAACACCAGGTTTATTTCAAACTGGCACCCAGCAGATTGAATGAAGGTGGAAAGCTCAGGCAAGATGTCATAAACCTGATAGGAACAAGCATAGCACTTTTGGTCTGCAGTACAAGGAAGATAACTGGTTGTAAACAAGTGAGAAAATATGCAGTATCCAGCTACAAACAACACAAGATCTGCCAGGAACTGACATCCAGCCAATGGTAGGAAAAGGAACCACAAAAGTGACGTGCATCTCCAATCCAAAACCTGTTGGCTACTGGCATTCATCATTCACTCCACAGTAAGAGGAAGGAAACAAGCCAGCACACGAGAACTTACTTAGCTGTACCATTTCCAACCCTAGATCCAGCAATAATTAGGAGAAACATCTCAGTCCGAGAGGCAAACTGCAATTATAGATGTTTGATATATACATGACATGGTGGAATGCTTCAATTAAAACCTGGTGGCATCTGGGATTGATCATCAGTTCCAAAGTAGGAAAGACATCAAGATACAGAAAAAAAAATAGATATATAGTAAAAAATATAGCACAGTGCAACAATTAAAAGCAGAAGCAATCTTAAACTGTACATCAGGTCAGTACTAGGAAGTTCCACATGCCATCAAAACATGCATAATGCCACCCCTCTACTCTCAAATAAATGGTGTGATTTATCGCAGGAGGACAGGCCTCCATGATACAACACTCAGGAACTGGTAAGAGCTCTCATACTCCACTATAAAAAAGCTTGAAAAAAAATGAGCATTGGAGACTCAAGAGGACCAAGCAACTGGAAACAGTGTAACAAGCGGCCTTAAAATTCTACATTGAAAAGCAGAGCTACCACGTTGATAGGGTATATCAACAAAAACCTGGAGGCATCTCGAAGTCAAAATCAGGTCTACAGTAGGAAAGACTACAATGTAACTGACAACTAGTATTGTCACAGGATGGAGTGTGTTTTCCAAAAATAAAGTATACAAATCAGACTCCACTTCCCACAGAGTGAAATCCATAATATAAAAACAAAAATATCCCTGAAAAGTCACACATTTTTTTAAAACTGGTAAAATACCAAAATGCAAAACTTGAACAAAGTGTAAAGAAAAATGAAGTCGCGAGAATAACTGAAAATACAGACAAATCTGTGAGCAAAAAATAGCACGTATGTGCAGTACTACTTCTAATTAAGAAGTGATTTGGTGCACATGTTGAAAGAGTGTTGGTTACAATAGGAGTTATGTCAAGCTTCCATTAGTGAAAAGCTGCTTCATGATCATTTGAATATGAATATGCAGAAGCAGGATATTAAAGGATAATGGTATATGTTAAACATTTGTGCTGATAGAGAGCAATACTAGTCAAGAAAAGCTATTCTGTGAGTGAAGGTAAGATATCTTATCAAAATAGTATATTCTTCTCACTGTTTATGACCAAAATACAATTCATATAGTACTATTTTTATGTAAATAAATATACCTATTTTAACATCTACACTTGTTTCCATACAGCACTACATAATTTACAAACAAGAACGTTATATAGCTAGTATATGTAATTGAACTAGTTATCTGCGAGCAAATACTGTACAGTTGTAAAGTTTTACTGTAGTAATTAAAATTAATTAAAAACTACTCATTTATAGTTTTGGTACATAAAATAAAGATTACTGAGAAATAAAGACAATATATAAATTAGCTATGATTGTTCAATTAATACACTAAATCTCCTGGCTAAAGATCTATAAAAACAGAATATTAAAGAACATACACTGAAATAATGAAATAATTTATAAATAACCACACAGCTACTGCTGCATATAAAGAAGATGGTGGTTCTATATTTGCAATGCCACAGATGTCCACTGAATTACAGTGGCAGATACTTGAAACCATATTTGAGCTCATAAGCTTTATTAGTTGTATTTTGAGATAAGGCAAGAAATAGACAAAAATATTATACAATGCTACGTTAAAGATATGTTCAAAATATCAAAGCACATTGTTGTTACATTAAATAAGGTTCAGAATGATGAATACAACATTGGTGAAGATTTGGACAGTAAGATGCCTGACAGTTATGCAAAGGAAAAATTAAAAAATGTAAATGGAGCTCTTATATTCATTACCTAGTCAATATCTTGCAACTAACTTACAAGGGAAACAACTGAGCTTCAAAGAGAAGAAAATAACAAGTGAGAAATTTCCAAATGTTGTTGCAACAATTTTAAAATATAAGGTAAAATTTTCACCCTTTCTGAAACAAGTTTCATAAACAACCACTGCAGTTTAATCACTTTGTACAATGGAAGTCCCTAAACCAGATCTATTTCTATTTGCAGTTTTGCAGGTACAGCTTATAACCATAACCTCTCTGGTGCATTAGTGTTTTCATAATTTGGAATGATCCATCCAAAGTGAGAGACCAGAGTAAGGGAAGTAATCTTCACTTATAAATTTTGCAATAAAAAGCCAGTAAAAAAAGGATGCATAAAATCTAACTTTTGTTTTAAAAATGGTAAAACTGTTCTAATTTTAATGGTGAAATAAAACTGATTATAAATGAATTCATTTCCATTTGCTTACTTGTAAAACAGTAGTTACATTTATGCTGACTTCAGTATTACACATGCATGAAATTTCGGTAAAATTATAAAATTAAAACTACCGCGACTCAAAAATGTAACAAGACCTACTGATTGAAATGACAGGTTGCTTTGATTTTACTAAATGTAACAAGATGTAATGAAGAAAAAATTTTATGTATGTTCTTAAAAACAAAAAAGCCACACAAATGGTTTGTTAAAAAGGTATCTCTGCAGGATAGGTAGGTTCTTTGGAAAGAAAACTGGCTAGATGGAAGAGGGTTGTTACAAATGGAGATCAGTCAAATTGGAATAATGTAACGAGTGGGATACTTAAAGGCTTAAGGTTATGGCACTCACTCTTTTGGATTTTTGTAAATGACAAAGATGAAGGAAGTTAACAGATTAATTAAATTAACTGATGATACTTCAGTTTTCCATGTTGCTGGATGTGAGTAGAGTACTACTGCCTTATAAAAGTATTTGGAGAATTTGATGAGTTGAGAAAATAAATGGGAAATGACTTTTAATTTTAACAAATGTACAGTAATTCCTGCAAGATATCACAACTCGAATTATAATTACAGTTGTGACAGGATTACTCTTAATTGTGTTATGGAAGAAACAGATCTAGGTATTCTGGTTGATCAGTATGAAGTCGTTTTAGTAATGTGCCATTCCTAGTGGCAAGACAAAATAGGATTTTAGGTACTGCGTGAGTTTGTCACAATCTTCAATAGTCACTCTGTTGGCTCCTTTAAAGGATTGTAGTATAAACTTAAATTTTGTTGCAAACAATTCCACTTTAAACCTTATAAGTTAAGATCAAGGCAAAACAAGTTATGAACCAGTGTTTAAAAGAGCTTTACCTAACAAGTGTTTGACCACTGATAGCAGAAACTGTTTGCACTGTGGCCTAAAATTCTAAAGCTGTATGGTCACTAATACTATACACTGTACTGGTAGAATGAAGTACCCTCACCAATGTTTCTCCAACAAAACCAGTGTCAATTTTCCTTACTTCAAAATGATTGCAATTCTTTTCTCTCTCTGTACCAAGCAAATTCATAAGTGTTTGTTTGCATCTTTTAAACTGTTTTGTTTGTAAAATCTCCTTAAGATTGTTATTATAAGCTTCTCTGTATCTTGTGCTAAAATTAAAAGTATAACTCTGTTTAATATATAATTAAGTGTTCTAAAGGCTTGGCAACAGAAATGAAACAAGCAAGCTTAGCATGTTTAGCAGTTTATCTCAACAGGCCAGCTTACCTGTTTCTCCTGGATTCAGTTACAGATATGTAAAAGTTAACTGCTGGAAGCTTGTCTATTGCATTTTCAACAACAGCAACACTGTCAAGCCACTGATGACAGCAAAAGGACTTTCGGATATAGTCCACTTCCTTTAACTATGGTGAAACTGTTTCTTCTCACTGGAATGTCAAGGAAGAAGGTATGAAGACTATTTAAATCCAATCCTGAATCTTTCAAACCTGCTTTCAATCTGTGAATTGTTTAAAGTACTCTCAGTTTAAAACAAACAAAGCTTACCATTTTCAGAACAAAGTTGTTACTTTGATTTACTACAGAAATGTTTACTGTTCAAGTAATGACTAGCCCCTGATAATTCAGTGGTATGTTGATGGCTCATAAAATGGAAATAATAAAACATGTTTTGATACCTACAATTGGAAAAGAATGCATATTGTTTAACTTTGTGCATTAATTAAAAGTCAAAAACTAATGCAATTTCACTGACATTGTATCAGTCAGTCATAACCCAATGAGATTAATAATGCAAATATGACTAATTAATTCACAAAACATAACAAAATGATTCCTTTTGACAACCAAGATGTTCATTTTCAACAGAGGTAATAAAATGTTTCCAGTGTCTTGTACCTTCAAGTTCAAGTTGGTCCAATAGGGTCAACATTCTCTAACAGTTGTGAAGTATAAAATTAAATGTTGATTAGAAGAAGAAGAAATAAGAAAAAAAACTGAAATAAAGTTCCATTGAAAATCAATTTCAATGCCCTCACTTTTCTTTTCTATATTTTTAAATATTTCTTTGGATTGTCAATTTTGTTCAAATTTAATTTTGTGTGAAGACATGTAATGCTAAAGCCAATTTTTCAAACACATTTGAATGGCAGTAGCCTTCTCCAAGAGTTTGGCTAGTACAATAGAATGTATCCTTGTATGTGTAGTGTACATGGAATATTTAAACCCAAATGTGGACTTTCTCTTCTATAGAAATAATCTAGCTTTAGCCTAGATTGAAATATGTTAAATGCAAGTAATCAAAACTTTATAAAATAATGTGTTTATAAAAAAAGAGAGAGAGACAGAGGACCTTTAAGAACTTTCATATTGGCTTCATCATTTGACCTCTTATTAACTCCAGTGGCTCAACAGTAAGTATGAAGGCTTATAACACTAAAATTTTAGTTTTAATGCCTGTAGTGAACATGAACTGAATAATCTGTTGGAGAGATTTGTGGTTAACCACAAATAAATACTCCACCCTCTCATCCTGGATATGCTCCTGTTCTTGTTCCTTTAACTGAAAGAGATTGTTTTGTTTGACCAACATGAGCATTATTACAAGAATAGGAATGAATTAAATAGCCAACTTGTTATAAGCTTCTACTTGACCTTTCCCTTTGCTATGTTCATTTTAATGTTTGTTCATTGGATTTTAATTTGTTTCGTTGTTATTATATTTTAAACACCCTATTTCTGATTTGTTATTAAGGAACACTGTGGAATCTTTATATAACAACCACTGCTTAATTCCTCTGCAGTTATTTGCCCTATTTATTTCTGTTCAGTTTTAATTTTTGCAAAACAGCAATATATTAGGGAGTACTTCAATTTATCATGGGGAAATGTATATACAAGCGGACACTTTTTGGTTTACAAGAGTGTTGTTTATAACTTGCCATATGATTATATGTGACTAAAACACTGGAAAAAAGAAAGTATGATTATAACATTTTTAAAAAGAAGTGTATGCCTGAATGAACTGAATTTAATTTTTCATGACAATATTCAATATCATAGTCTCTAGACTCTACATATAAGGATGCCCAAAGTACTCAAAAGGCATATTACAAATACACATGTCAAAAGTCAACAATGAAAATAGTTTTATTTTAAAAGATGATTGTGATTTACTTTCATATGTTTCTTTACCCAACAACATTAAAAAGAAACAAGTTGTATTCCTTTCAAATACTTAAGTGATAAACATTATTTTGTTTCCTGTGGTTGACTCTTAGTATCATAAAAGTAGTTTTGCAATATACCTTTTGTTTTACTTTACGTGACATAAACCTGGTTATATTTTATCTCCAACATTTAACAAACAAACCATTATCACATGTGGTCGTCTTTTTAATTACTCAAGTCAATCTTGCAGTCAACATCACTGCCCTTTCATTTGGAGTCTACTGGTTGTTTGTAAGTAAATACTGATATGAACGTTGTAGCCAAAAACTAGTTTAATGCAAAGAATACTCAAATAAAACTTTCAGCCAGAAATTATCTTACCATCTTTTAATTATTTAGACATATTTGCTGCATAATCACTTAAAAGTGTAATGATTAATTTATTACCAACTTATATATGAATATTAGAAATGATATTTTGGTTAGAAATTGCAAAAAATCTAATTTGGAAAGGATGGGACAAAAACTATCAGTTCTGAGCTGAGCATCTGAGTTGTTTGAAGACACTGATCAAATGTGGAAAATGTTTAAATATTCAAGATAAACAAATTAATTAAAGAAAGACTTATATCTGATGATTATGATATGACCAAATTATTAAATTCTGCCTTATGGACAGTTTGATGAAAAATGATTTATAACAAATAAAGTTTGAAATTTTCTTGAATATGGCAAAAATTGACCATGAAGTTACAAGTTTTTCATGCAAGAACATTTTTTCTATCTTGTATATTATGGCAACAAAATATGCTCCATCTGTGACATTTAAAATGCCTAAGGTGAACATTCTCAGTATTTTGATATAAATACATTGTCTTTGGACAAGGAAACCCTGTAAAAACACTTTTCAGCAATTCAATGACAAAGCCTTATGTCAATTTTATTCCCAAAACTATTATATATCAATTATTATCCCAAAACTATTATAAAAAATTTGCTCTGTCCACAATGCACCTTTATGTTCTATGTAGTTTAAATTTTTATAAATGTATCTTTGTAAGTCATAAATGCTGTGCCAATGTTCATAACAGAACAATTATTATATCACAAAAAACTATCAAATGCATTTTGATATTTCAATACAGGGGTCAAATATATTGTTTATCCAAATTATGGCTGAAAAAGTAATAATCAGGACTCCAGTAATGGGTGATGTTGACCAACTCCAAGGTGCTAAGTGGGTCGACATATTATTTGCAGATATTGATATTGACAGCTATAATATACTCTTGGAAGATGCATCACATTCCATCAGGTGATGCTAAAGATGCTCTGAAAAGAGCTATTTCAGGGCAGTGATGAAGACTAGTAATCTTATCGGTACTTATATTGTAAACATACACTATCAGTGACAGGCTGCTACTGATGTTCTTAGTAATGATACTCTACAGTGTATAGGGATGGATAAGCCATACCAAAACAGTTCTGAATAAGCAACCTGGCAAATAATGTGACAATCAATCTGTTATAAAGTCACAGTAGAACAGAATTTATCAGAACTACTTTATCACATAGCTTAACATTTCGTAGATGGTGTGATATCACCGAAAATTAGTCGCTTTTGGAAAAAATATGTAACAGACCTTTCCAATGTAAATTTTTATATGCTCAAATCATTAAAGTATATTCAAATGAGAATTTAAATTTTTCGAAACAAATATATTTCTTGTACTTAAGAGCATCAAAAAAATAATTTTGGTTCGCCAGATCAATTCGGAAAAAGACCTGCAACAAGTCGTACGAACACAAACGTCAAAGACAAAAACCTCCGAAGTGTGCCAGGCGACAGTACGCAAAAAAATAAATAAAAAAATCTCAGTCTAGAAACGAGATGAACCACTGAGTAATTAGATAGATATGCATGTTATTGTACACACAGACATACCAGTCACGTGACTGATGTAGCAACAATGTGATCAAACACTAGATGGATTATGGAAAACCTGTAGAGAGAAGTGGTGAGGCTCCAAAGTTAATTTGATATAATGAACTCAACTTCTGTATGCTGAAGAAAACTCTTATGAGTCCCCCCAGTAGCTCAGCGGTATGTCTGCGGGTTTACAACGCTGGAAATCGGGTTTTAATACCCGTGGTGGGTAGAGTACAGATAGCCTATTGAGTAGCTTTGTGCTTAGTTTAAAACAACAACTTTGTTTTAGCAATAATATAAACAAACCAGTTATCCTCTCTGAACGTAAAAAATATAAATGTAAAACAGTATTTAAAGTTATTGTCTGCTGTATATTGACTTCCTCACTAGTTGGGACAATGCTTGAGATATATTTCACAGTTCTGAAAAAAAAAACATTTATCAAATATCTGAAACCAATTTCATAATTTGCATATAAATAGTTATTTGGTTTTACGCGTATTATAGTAAAATGATTGCTACATAAAGAATAAAGTATATATTTTAAAAATGTTTATTAACCGATTATTGTTATTAAAACAACAAAATTTTCTCGATTGATGAGTATTGCCCACTATAGATAATTATTATTTACATCTTCAGACAGAAACATCAGCTTCAAAAGAAATAAAAGGCATTGAAGAATGTATTCAGAGGGAGGCGTCAAATGACATCAGGCCTCCGTCTGCTAGACTTGTCAACACCGAGATGATAAAATTATCACCGTAAGACTTGTCAGACAACCAGAACATCACCAGAGAAACGTTTTTATTGTTATTGAAAATGCTGAAAATTTATTATTGCTAGAGCTCCGAAATCAACACCCACGTGTCAGTTAAAACGTTGCCAAAGCAAACATAATTTTCTTATACATGAAAGTAAAAAGAATAATCAGGTTAAATATGTTGACATCCCTCACAAGGCTGTTTTTTTACAGGAGCTCCGAAACTAAAACCCAAAAATTATATAACTCAGAAGCATACCATATTGAGAATAATTACTTTACCTTATCTCATAAGTTACTATTTTTTTACATTTTACTCACTGATATAATAAATAAAACGCACACATGAAAAACAAAGAATATAATATTCACCTGGGTCTTCTCTTTTTTTGCTGTCAACTGTCATGACTCTAAAGCTTACTTTTCTGTCTACTAAAGGTATTGATAAATCAATAATGTTTTTATGTAATTTAATAATAGAACTAAGAACACAGAATAATAGCATACAGAAAACACTGTCCAATAAATATAATGATTTTGTGGCTTTTTTTAACTATATGATAATATCCTCAAAGAAATTTAGCTAAGCTCTTCAATGTAATTAGTAATTTCCATCAGAAGAAATTTGAAACCAAATGATAAAATAGACAAAGCTACATAAAGAAAACAATAAACCAGATCGCTTGATAGTTTGAAACTTTAGTTTTCTATTGGGTATAAATAATATAGTGCAAAACACTAAAGGTAACTATGAGCATTTGTGAAAGATATAACTGCAAGAGGTTATCTAGTTATGGTATGAAGAAATAACAAATAGAGTTATATAACTAGGTTAAGTTTGGTGTTAACTGAGCAAGAAACGTGGAAACGTATAAGAAACAGACACATACACATATTGATGTTCATGTACATTTATATACATTCAATCTGTTTTATCCATGTGCATTAAACTTATACGTGTTTGAATAAAGAGTGGAACTTCTTCGATTCCAGTTACTCAGAACGCTGTGGTTATCTTGTTATTTTCACTGTAAGTATACCAAATGAAACGTTGCATCCTCCAATACTATGATATAACGAAAACAAATTGCACTAAACTAACTTTCTTTTTAACTTGTATTTTTCCATTTCAGCACCATCCATGTTAAAACATCCGATTCCATTGGTAACTGCTGCAGTAGGAATACCACTATTGTTCATTTCTTTAAGGCAAGAACAAAACAGTATTTTTTTATGTTTTGTTGAATAGATCTTAATATAATTTCTATGTTATTAATAGTTGAACCATGTGTGTATATACTTAATAATGAATTTATAGGGGCTGAGAAATAAAAAAAAAAATGTTAGTTACTTTATTTTAATTAGAATGATAAATAATCAAAAGGTTACAAACGCTTGCATTAAAAAGAAATATGTAAGGAGAAATTAGCATCATTAGTTTACAATAAAGTGTATTTTAAGTGTGGAGATTCACTTAAAGCTTAAATTGTGGATCACTTTTTTACAATATTACAAGTTCTTCTGATGAAAAACATTCCTTGTAATTATGTTATTGTTCAACCTGTTTTTTGTATGTAAATACCTCAAGGTTTTGTGCGTGTCAGTAGAAATACTTGAAATTGAAACGTGTAAAATATGGGTAACCTAAACTATCACAACTCGAGTACTTGAGATAAATATAAAAGGCATTTTCATTCAAAAAAGTTCTTTAACTAATTAATGATTTCCAGTTTATTTCAATATGGTCTTAAAATTGAAATTTATCAGCGAGGATAATAATTATTAAATTATCCCTTTTAATCTATAACATTTTATTCCTGCTTACATTTGTTAACTTTATTTTAAAGAGATGCAACAGGGGTCTACTTGTCATCTCCACCGTGGGGAACTGAACCCGCCTATTTTAGTGTTATATGTTCATATACTTACTGACGTTCCACTGGGAGAGAACGTATCTGTGGCTGTCGTTGTTAAATATTATTATTTCTAGATTATAATTATATTCCATTTTTAATTGACATAACACTAATGTACAAATAAGAGTCAAATTAAATCATCTATGTTATTTATTCGCGCTTTTCTTTTGTAGTGTCATTATTTGGAAGTGCAATTCTTGTGGATGTGAAACAGTAAAATCAGTGAACACAGAAGACCATACAAATAAAGATGACAGAACAAAAATTAAATATTCACTTGTACCACAAAAAGATGAAGATCAGTCTGTTATTAGAAACGAGAAGAGAAAATGTAAAATGTAAAAGAGAAGAGGGCCAAAAATGTTCAGAATTTTCATCTTCCTGAAGTAAGTATTGTGATAATGGGAAATGTCATCACATTTAGGGGAAAGGAAGGCGTTTTATCAGTATTTTATCTCATGGTTTTTATTGATCTGGTCACATATAAGGGAGACAATTCTTCATGTCGTTAGATGACTTTTCATTAATTATGAAGTTACGTAAATTCCGTCCAGGGAACTAGTATTTGCGCTAGTATATAATAACATTTTCTTCATCACCATTCAAGCCGTCTCCAAACCTTTAATAAATGTTTATTCTATAGATTTGTACTGTATGAGTCTGTTTATGAGTCATTACCTCGTAAAGTTTGGTTGTACTTATTCCATTTAGTAGTAGAGAGACATATATACGTATGATGTATAATGTGAGGACTTCCATCCTTCATATACTACAATTGCTAATTTAGTATTGTTTTGTTTGTTTTTTGAATTTCGCACAAAGCTACACGTGGGCTATCTGTGCTAGTCGTCCCTAATTTAACAGTGTAAGACTAGAGGGAAGGCAGCTAGTAATCACCACCCACCGCCAACTCTTGGGCTACTCTAATTCCAACGAAAAGTGGGATTGACCGAACTTTATAACGCCCCCCACGGCTGAAAGGGCGAGCATGTTTGGCGCGACGGGGATGCGAACCCATGACCCTCAGGTTACGAGTCGCACGCCTCAACACGCTTGGCCATGCCGGGCCCAACGTTGTAAGAGTCATACATAGTGTGAGTCAATTATTGACGCCAAGTTACTCGATTCTTCTGTATTTTCGATGTTTCCTCAAGTTTGTATTCTTACACTCAAACGTCACTGCGTAGTTTACAGAAAGTTTGAGGTCTCAATGAAAAATTGATAAATATATGGGCTACCAACCAACTGTGAGCCAGATTGAGAAAAATTGTTCTTTTCTCAGAAAATTAGTCAATGAGAGAAAACGTGAAGTTAGCTGGTGTTAGAACAATTAACCATATCGAGCGATATGATAAAGTTAGTTTCAAAGTTTAATAAATATAATAATTTGTATTGTAAAAGGAGGATCTATATTAACTGAACCATTCTCTGTGGATTTTGATGAGAAGTAGACAATTTTTTAAAGTTATGATACAACTGTTGTAACCCATGTTGTAACTCAGTAAGTTACTGAGTGAATAATTTACTAATAGTACTGTGAGTAAAAGTAAGTACTGTGAGAAAAATAGTTTATATTGTCAATTATATTCTTAAGTAATTGAATCAGCCCAAATGGATATTTGAAAATAAAGATTAATTATTTAGAGTTTTGGATACAACTGTGATATTTCATGGTGTAAATAATTTTTGTACATACGTTTGTCTTGTTTTGAAGAGATTATTATTTAAAACAAAAACTGGTAGTTGACTAGAAACAGGAGTCTACCAAAGGTTACATGGGGTTAACAGACAAATGGGTAAAGAAATGTTATATTTGTTATAAAATATGTAACGTTGCGAAGTAATGGAAGTCCATTACTAACAAGCAACGTCAGAAATATCAGTATAAAGCTGCTATAGCAACTTCTATAGATGGTGTTGTTAAGAAACTAGAAAGTTTGACTGTCAGCATAGATGCTGCTGCCAAAAAAAGAGAATCAACAAAAGATGCCAGATTTACTATAAGAAGGAAGTTCCATTTCCATGGTTAATCAGTACATGAATAACAATCAACTTAAGTTAACAAATGGATCAACAGTGTCAATAGTGATTGGAGCATGTTACAGATATTCAGAAGTACCAGCAAATCACAACATGCCAGTGAGTGAAGAATATGTTGGGGACAAAAGAGTGAATTGCCTTCAAGAAATTGTTTGCAGTAGTGAGAACCAGTCTACTATATTATGACCAAATGAGAGGCAAACTACACACGTGAGTGTGTGTGTGTACTTATTGCACTATATTATATGGGAGACCTGGAGACAACAGTATAAAACATCCATATTTGACCAAATTGCTTAAAACATACCAGCTAGTAGAAACTCAGATACCAGACCGAAAGAAGATTGATGAACAATTGGTGGTCATCACTAGTGGTCAAGAAAAGAAGAGCAAGCAAGACATCAAGACCTTACAAGTGTCAAAAAAGGGGACATCCCGAATGTAGGTTTGTAGGAACTGAAGGAATCATAAAAGAAAGTTCCTCCATTGCAGAAACTTTGGGACAATACCTGGGAGAAAATTTAACAGAAGACAAAGGAGATGGTACCAACAGAATAGAGAAACAAAAGGGAGTGCTATATCAGACCTACCAAACACTATATGTATGAAAAACATATAAATATAAACGAAGACGCACTGGCAGTCACCAATAGAACTCAAGAAAATAAGAGCAAACATAACACGAAGATCTTACAAAGGTCAAAAGGTGATATCACGAATGTAGGTTTGCAGGAATTGAAGGAAGGGTAAAAGAAACACTTTTTTACTGCACAATCTTTGTGACAAAATATGGGGAAAAATCGAGCAGAAGACAGAGGGGTAAAGCACTTATAGAGCAGAGTATTAGAAGGAATTGCTGTACCAAATCAAACAGAGAAATTATACTGGGAAAGTGTAGCAAATCATAACAGAATACAGGACTCAACTGATGAAACACATTCACGAGTTGACTGTGCAAGGATACCTAAGAGCAAAGAAGATAGCAGATAGATCTACCAGTTATATCCATTGCTCAGGAATCATTAGAGATGTGAGCAGATCTTGCTGACCATGTGTTATCTGCCAAAGGACAATACCAGGAGGGAATGTGGTTGAGGTGTTACTGGGGAGATTTATTAATTAAAGATTAATTAATAATGTGATTAATATATGGTGAAGTGCAAATTCTTAATTAATATCTAAGTAATACTTTATTTAATGAAATATTAATAAATTAATTAGGTGATGGACATGTATGTGATATGCAAAATTAAGTTAATTAATCTACAAGTTGGAGTAATAACCAAATTTAATATCAATTTTCTTTTTAAATACTTGATATGAAATCCCATGTTTTTCCAAAAACGAGGATGCTATCAGGCAGCATAATATGATCATGTCACTAATGTCAGAGGGCGTGCTGCTAGAAGTGATGCCATCACCACAAGACGAAGTGCCAACATTGATCTATTCATATTATAACACTAGATTTATAGTTTTCGCTTTTAGAGTCACTTTAAAGGTATCTTCTGATTGAAAATAACAACACACTATGATTTTAGTAAATGTAGTTTTACTCCATTGTAGAATAAGACTTCAGATATATGGCATATTTTACATTTTTAAATACGTTATTTTGTTTTACTTATACAAAACTCCACCATGTTTTATGCAGGTATATGTTAATATGTGTTACTTAAACAATGACTCAATGGCTTTCACTTCTATATTTCTGTGGACTTATAATGCTAGAAAATAAGTTCAGGTGAGCGTGATGGGCAGCCACAGATAGCCCATTGTGTATTTGTGTAGCTAACTTTAAACTGTCAGTTTTAACCTCCACTCACCAGTCTCACATGAACAAATCCAAGATCAATAAAATAATCAAAATCAATTGAAATTAGGAGAGCGAGATGTGGGTGTTCGAGCCCATAACGTCCCACATCTATATCTCCCTTTACTTTCAGCAAACAATTGTGGGAAAGTGACTGCTCTCAAAAGTAAAGAAGAAGAAATCAAAATAATAATATATCACCACTTGGGGGTAAGTAAGATAAACTTACCTCCTGAAATTGGCATTCCAGCCCCAAATATGAAGGTAAGAAACTAATTAATAGCCTGTCACACAAGTAATACTAGAGTGAAGGGACCCAACCAATTATTCAAAATAACTAGTATAACTCTGAACCACCATCCACTGTATTGTTTGTTTGTTTTGAATTTCGCACAAAGCTACTGGAGGGCTATCTGTGCTAGCCGTCCGTAATTTAGCAGTGTAAGACTAGAGGGAAGGCAGCTAGTCATCACCATCCACCGCCAACTCTTGGGCTATTCTTTTACCAACGAATAGTGAGATTGACCGAACATTATAACGCCCCACGATTGGAAGGGCAAGCATGTTTAGTGTAACGTGGATTAGAATTCGCGATCCTCTGATTGCGAGTCGATCGCCCTAACTTGGCGATGACTGGTAACGACTCTTTGTTAGATTATTGAAGTAAAACAATTTGCGATACAGAGTGGGGTCACGGTCTATTGCAAAGTTACAAAGCTGACCTTCCACCTTGTAGTCCTTTCTTCAACTCTCGACACAGGTTTCATTGAAATGCATTGAGGTTAATACTGTCCTCCTCTTCAAACATTCTCGCCCTTTCAATCATGGGGTCGTTATAATATGATGATCAATCCCATTATTTGTTTGCAAAAGAGTAGCCCAAGAGTTAACGGTGGGTGGTGATAAGTAGCTGCTCTGCTTCTAGACTTACCCCAGCATTGGCTCATTTGTTGTCTTTGACTCTGGCATTACAAGTGTGGTTTATTTGTTATTGTAATCTTTCCACTCATGATACTGTTTTATGTAAAACCTGATTCTCTTCTTTATCGTCAGAATTTTGAGCGAAATTCAAAACAAACCAAACCAAAAGTCAAATTACATAAAATGTGCGCAAATAACAACTTTTGAGGGTTTGTTTGGTTAAATCGTAGGAATAGGTGCTTATGAGTAATGTTTTATCGTACGTGTATTTTGCAAATAAATGACACGTTGATTTGAACATGCTTTTGGATGGTTTGTTTTGAAGGAATCGTATTTTGGAAAGTGAGTTTGTACAAATTGGTACTTCCTCGCGTTATAGTGGAGATGACACGTTAGCCTGAAAGTATACAGAGGTCACCTTATCCTCTGATATTTGTTTGTTTTCAAATTTCGCGCAAAGCTACACGAGGATTATCTGCGTTAGCTGTCCCTAATTTAGCAGGGTAAGACTAAAAGGACAGCTAGTCATCACCACCCACCACTAACTTTTGGGCTACTCTTTACAAACGAATAATGGGATTGTCCATAACATTATAACGCTCCCACGGCTGAAGGGCGAGCATATTTGGTGTGACATAAATTCGAACCCGAGACCCTCAGATTACGACTCGAGCCTCAGAACAACCTGGCCATGAGGAAGCTTCTGATATTTGACTTATCTTCAGAGCTATATATAAAATTATCACAAATTAATCGAAAAAAAATTTTTGGGTCATACTCAAAACCATATTGTCCCGCAAGACGATAATAATCTAATTAAACATTTGCAAACACTCGCATATGATTCGTCCAGTATGACGAGGTGCTTCCAATTACCATGTGTCTGAATTCTGTTTGTGCAGCTCTTAACAGTTGGCCTTTGGAGAATGTTGTGAGCGTTTTTTTTTGTTTAAATGAAGCACAAAGCTACACTATGGGCTATCTGTGCTCTGCCCACCACGGGTATCGAAACCCGGATTTTAGCGTTGTAAGTTCGCAGACATACCGCTTAGCCACTGGGGGGCATGTTGTGAGAGAAAAACAAATGTCACTTTTGTGGACCTAAATCTGTGGGAATATTGTAAGAGCAGATCTTACGTTACTTTTGTAGGCCTAAATTAATGAAGAATATTGTGAGAACAGGTATTTTGTCACTTTTGTGGACCAAAATCTGTGGCGAATATTGTAAGAGCAGATCTTACGTTACTTTTGTAGGCCTACATTCGTGAAGAATACTGTAAGAACAGATGTTATGCCACTTTTGTGGACCTAAATCTTCGTGAATTATATGTTTACAGTTATATCTCTTTGTTTCTTGGAGTAATTCCTGTGACAAGTTGTTTAACTAATCTCTGGTGTGAACTGGTAGTCGGTAGTGAAGTTGCCAGTTTTCCTTGCTGGAATTATGCATTTCTTTGCTTTACCGATATGATTCAACACTGTAAGTAACTCATTCTTTAAGGTACTAAGTTTCATGCCTTGCATACTCTCATAATCACTGCATAGTAGAATATGTGAAGAAATATTAGAATCTTCTCAGAAGATGTCAATTTCAAGCGCCATCTGCACTTGTAAATAACAAGCAAATAAATTTATCTTAAGCAATCTTTCAAAGTCACCCAGTCTTATGTTTTATTAAATATGTTACATATCGACTATTTTCTGCCATGATTTTACTGGCTGAATATTCTAGAACTACGGTTACGTGTGGTTAGATGAACAGAATTTTATGACCAGTGTTACATCATTCTTGGTTTTACCTATATAAGAATACCTGCCCTACAAGACAACTAACAGATTGCACATGATTTGATGAACGTTAAGAGAGAAGTCACTTATTTTACGGCAAGAGTTTCTAGTGAACAAAGTTCGGGAAACGTTACAGCTGTCGTTGTTCTAAGTATCAATATATCATGTAAAGCGGCCCGGCATGGCCAAGCGTATTAAGGCGTACGACTCGTAATCTGAGAGTCGCGGGTTCGAATCCCGGTCGCACCAAACATGCTCGCCCTTTCAGCCGTGGGTGCGTTATAATATTACGTTTAATACCACTATTCGTTGGTAAAAAGAATAGCCCAAGAGTTGGCGGTGGATGGTGATGACTAGCTGCCTTCCCTCTCGTCTTACACTGCTAAATTATGGACGGCTAACACAAAGCTACTCGAGGGCTATCAAAAAATCGTAGCAAGAGTGTTGAAAGTGATTATTTAAGTTTGTTTGTATAATGTGGAATGTTTGTTTGTTTGCCACGTTATACAACCAAACTTAAATAATCACTTTTTAAATCATTAAATATTAATTCACCAAATAAATTGAATAATAACTCTTAAACTAAACAGTTTTGTATATCCAAAAAATATTAATTACTAATTTCAAATCATTCTTTCCCCAACTTGTGTGTCTACAGTGAAGTTATAAATTATAAAGCTTCTGTAATAAATAATCATTTTCTTTGAAACAAACATGGATTTTTAACGCGATAAAACAGGCAATTTTTAAATACTCTATAACTTTTTATTTTCTATTTACATAGATTTTATTTTAATTTTTTTATCGATGTGAAGTTTGTGAAAATTCGGGACAAGAAAACATAAATCGAGTTCCACTGTCTCTTATTAGTGAAGAAAATCGTCCGATCATAGATGTTCTTCTGTTGTTGTCTTGCATCTGGCTTTCTAATTCGGTTAAACACTTGTCAAAAAATTCTTGTGGATCTAAATATGTTTCAGAGGCTTACTTTTCTCAATTTTTCTTTCTACTCTAGTCGTCGGAACACTCTGACTCTGATGATTTCCTTTCGTGAAACAAATCTTGCAGTTCTTTGAAGTAAAGAGGTCTCTTTGATTTATATTTCTTAAATTTTTTGTTACGTCTACAATGTGAAGGTACCTCCTTCCTTTTAGTTAACAGAGTTTCTGATATATATGAGATTATTGGTTGATATTTATGAGGCTGTATTGGTATAAAATATTTTGTATGTGATCCTTCAAGACTCGTGATAATGTTTGTTATTTCATTTGAGACATTACTATTTTGGATGTCCTTCCTGTTGGTAAAACATTCGCCTTTCTTTCTCTCTAAAAATAACAAGAATCAGGATAGGTTGATGTTAGTTATCATTATATAGAAATTACCTCTTGGAAGTTAATACAATGAAACTACCGATAACTGGGCTATATCAATTTAGTGGATATCAATTAAAATACGTTTTCGAACAACACTTTTATTGAAATATCCAAATTTTGAGCAAACTAATTGACTCTATAAATTGATTTCTAATAAGTAAAAAGGGAAGGAAATGTTTATCTTATGCATATCGAAATATTTACAACTTTACTTTGGGGAAACACTCTGTAGAAAGTATCATATTTTTCTAGCACTAAACAGAATAAAATGTAAACAATTACTAAGAAGCGTTATTAGAAATTTGAGAATTTCAAAAATAATCAAAATGAAAAAGAAATTGAAATAAAAAACGTTGGTACTAACAACTATACTTTTGAGAATGATAAATTGCGTGATGTATATTTTAATTTAGTTGCTGCAATTATCGAGAATTTCACTCTACGTTGTTCTTGTTGGGTTTTTTTTATCAGAAAACTTCAAAACGGACTATCTGTGTCTGCTCGCCAAGAGCATTAATACCAGACTATTAGAGTTATAAGTATTCGGTCTTATTACTGGGCTGCACCAGATGTCCTTAATCTATAGGTGCCTCTGTATTTAAAATTCGAATATTTAATATTTGTTTGGAAGCAGTTTAACATCGAGATGGCGCTGCGAAATTCATCAATATCGATTTGAACTAAAACGCAAGAAGAATACAAACACGATAATCGAGTAACTTGGCGTCAATAATTGACTCACACTATGTATGACTCTTACAACGTTGGGCCCGGCATGGCCAAGCCTGTTAAGGCGTTCGACTCGTAATCTGAGGATCATGGGTTCGCATCCCCGTCGCGCCAAACATGCTCGCCATTTCAGCCGTGGGGGCGTTATAATGTGCGGTGAATCCCACTTTTCGTTGGTAATAGAGTAGCCCAAGAGTTGGCGGTGGGTGGTGATGACTAGCTGCCTTCCCTCTACTCTTACACTGTTAAATTAGAGACGGCTAGCACAGATAGCCCTCGTGTAGCTTTGTGCGAAATTCAAAAAACAAACAAAACAATACTAAATTAGCAATTGTAGTATATGAAGGATGGAAGTCCTCACATTATACATCATACGTATATATGTCTCTCTACTATTAAATGGAATAAGTACAACCCAACTTTACGAGGTAATGACTCATAAACAGAGTCATACAGTACAAATCTATAGAATAAACATTTATTAAAGGTTTGGAGACGGCTTGAATGGTGATGAAGAAAATGTTATTTTATACAAGTACTAGTCCCCTGGACGGAATTTACGTAACTTCATAATTAATGAAAAGTCATCTAACGACATGAAGAATTGTCTCCCTTATATGTGACCAGATCAATGAAAACCATGAGATAAAATACTGATAAAACTCCTTCCTTTCCCCGTAGCGGGCTTAGAACTATAATTTGAAATAGCTTCTATCCAAGTGGAACCGTTTTAAAATGGCCATATTAGAAGCATCTTTCATATATCTTCCCAAATGTTAATACAGTAAAAATATGTAATTTTTACAATTTTGTTGTTCATACATTTCACTTTATACTTTGAGTACATAGATTAACAAGAATCTCAGGTTATACTTTTGTTGCTAAGCGACATGGCATAAAGTTGTTGTATTCCTATACCAAGTTAAGATTCATCCGTAACTGTGTCAATAGCGCAATAACTGTGAAAACACATGACTCATAAACAGATTCAATAGAGTACAACAATTTCGAAAATGTTTTCAGATGGCTGCAATGATAAAGAAGAAACCTGTGTTATATGTATATATCTACACACAACGTCTCGAGAAGTTGTTATCAAGTATCCATTTAAACCGACTACAATTTCCTTCTAAAATCGATACCGCACCATTAAATTGAAACGTTTCTTATGAGGTGGAAGATTAGAGTGTAAAGTTTATAGCCTTAATATATTATATTTAAAACGGTGTCTAAACTTCACGCAGAACACCAACATAAAATGTATAGAAAGTAAGTAAACATATGTGACTGAAGGTACATTACATTCTTGTTATCTTCGTCTATTTGTGCTCTACCCACCACAGCTATCGATAGCCGGTTTCTAGCATTGTAAGTCCCAGACACTCGGTATGAAATGTGATGACATTTCCCGTTATCACAATACTTACTTCAGGAAGATGAAAATTCGGAACTTTTTTGGCCCTCTTCTCTTTTACACTTTTATATTTTCTCTTCTCGTTTCTAATAACAGACTGATCTTCATCTTTTGTGGTACAAGTGAATATTTAATTTTTGTTCTGTCATCTTTATTCGCATGGTCTTCTGTGCTCTCTGATTTTACTGCTTCACATCCACAACAATTACACTTCCAAATAATGACACTACAAAAAAAAAGCGCGAATAAATAACATAGATGATTTAATTTGACTGTTATTTGTACATTAGTGTTATGTCAATTAAAAATGGAATATAATTATAATCTAGAAATAATAATATTTAACAACGACAGCCACAGATACGTTCTCTCCCAGTGGAACGTCAGTAAGTATATGAACATATAACACTAAAATAGGCGGGTTCAGTTCCCCACGGTGGAGATGACAAGTAGTCCCCTGCTGCATCTCTTTAAAATAAAGTTAACAAATGTAAACAGGAATAAAATGTTATGGCTTAAGAGGGATAATTTAATAATTATTATACTTGCTGATAAATTTCAATTTTAAGACCATATTGAAATAAACTGGAAATCATTAATTAGTTAAAGAACTATTTTGAATGAAAATGCCTTTTATATTTATCTCAAGTACTCGAATTGTAATAGTTTAGGTTACCCATATTTTCACGTTTCAATTTCAAGTATTTCTACTGACACGCACAATACCTTGAGGTATTTACATATAAAAAACAGGTTGAACAATAACATACTTACAAGGAATGTTTTTCATCAGAAGAACTTGTAATATTGTAAAAAGTGATCCACAATTTAAGCTTTAAGTGAATCTCCACACTTAAAATACACTTTATTGTAAACTAATGATGCTAATTTCTCCTTACATATTTCTTATTAATGCAAGCGTTTGTAACCCTTTGATTATTTATCATTCTAATTAAAATAAAGTAACTAACATTTTTTTTATTTCTCAGCCCCTATAAATTCATTATTAAGTATATACACACATGGTTCAACTATTAATAACATAGAAATTATATTAAGATCTATTCAACAAAACATAAAAAAATACTGTTTTGTTCTTGCCTTAAAGAAATGAACAATAGTGGTACTCCTACTGCAACAGTTACCAATGGAATCGGATATTCTAACATGGATGGTGCTGAAATGGAAAAATACAAGTTAAAAGAAAGTTAGTTTTGTGCAATTTGTTTTGTTATATGATAGTATTGGAGGAGGCTACGTTTCATTTGGTATACTTACAGTGAAAATAACAAGATAACCACAGCGTTCTAAGTTACTGGAATCGAAGAAGTTCCACTCTTTATTCAAACACGTATAAGTTTAATGCACATGGATAAAACATTACGGGTAAAGAAGTGTGAAGTATCACTTTAGATTTACTTTCTTCCTTGATAATCCAAGTAAAGATATTAACTTATCATATCTTATGAGAACCAAATACACTGACTGTGTTTTCATATCAAATCAGGATAATCATTTGATGCGTCACATGACTGACCACCATTACAGCATATATATATATTCGTAACAATGCAAAAGTGACGAGTTCTCAGACTTCCAAGGATGTATGATTGTTGACACTGACTTACTAGCAATTTGTAAACTGAATATTGTTTATATGTTTCTCTATTCAAAGAAATCTGTAATTAGTGTGTAAATGAACTACAAACGAAAGAGAATATATTGGAAACTATCGGTAACAATTCGAAGCGAAAGTGCATGGACGGTTGTTTTGTTGTAAACAAATCTAAAACTCTGCTCTAGACAACAAGTTTTTCTAAAATAGTCAAGGTTTAAATAATACAACAATACTAGGAGGAGGAAAATACTTATGACATGCAATTACTGGTCCAAAAAACTTACTTCAGACAACAGAAAAGCTCAAACTGTGAACAGTGAATTAGTGGGAATGATAGACTTGGTTTGGTGAATCATGTTTTACCTAAGTTGCTATGAGTGGTGAAATGGTAAGAGATTTATTATTTAGAATAGAAAATAATGTCCACAATGTACTGGAATATTATAAGAAATCGGGTCTTCACACATTACTACATTTTTTACCTTCATGAATAAGGGATTGAAGAAATTTAATGGGAAGAAAGAACAACACGCGTCAATACAAACATCGTCACAGTAATATTTTTACATCACGACATTTTGTCACCATCCTTTCCACACATATTGTCTCACGTTAAAGGTACGTTTTACGTAATTTTATATGTAGCATAACTTACTTTTCTTTGGAGAAGGAACGTATGTTTCTTCCTCCGTTTCTGTTTGACTTGGATCTAAGAAAAAAGTTTGAAATATAAACAATGTTAACAATTAAAAATAAAATAATGGATGAAGTATATAATAACTAATTTACTGCTTACTTTGTTCAAAACATTTTTCCTTTTCGATTTATTTAAAACTAGAATTCACAAATACTGATCACACATATAAACGCTTTAAAGGAAAGCACAACTTACAACACAGGTTATTTCTCAGTGTGAATCCTTCAGGACATTGGTGGTTTTCATTAGGTTGTACGCATGCTAAAATAAAGTATAATATTTTTTGTAGTTCAAGTATTGTTGACATAATAAATAATATTTTGCACTATTTGTTTGGAATTTAGCATAACACTACATCATGCGCTATCTATGCTCTGCCCATCACGGATATCGAAACCCGGTTTCTAGCATTGGAAGCACGCAGACATTTTGCTGGGCCACTAGGGGAATTTTTTGACCTGATATGACACTTTAGGCTCATAACAAATTATTAACTACTTTTCTTCGTGAAAGCTCATACACTGGAAATCCTGTAAGGTATAAACAAAATCTAACAAATATAGTTGATGGCTTATCTTGTTCTTTATCTACTGTATCGTAAGTCACAGGAAGTTTCAAATCAATGTATTTTCGTAATTAATAATAAATAAGGATTTACAATGCTAAAGTTGAGGGTTCGATTTCCCCTCGGTAGGTACAGCGGATATCTCTTTGAAGCTTTGCTATATGAAAAACGCAAATTTTGGTAATTAAAGGCCCGGCATGGCCAGATGTGTAAAGGCATTCGACTCGTAATCTGAGGGTCGCATGTTCGAATCCTCATCACACCAAACGTGCTCGCCCTTTCAGCCGTGCTATAACGTGACGGTCAATCCTACTATTCGTTGCTAAAAGAGTAGCCCAAGAGTTGGCGGTGTGTGGTGATGACTAGCTGCCTTCCCTCTCGTCTTGCACTGCTAACTTAGGGACGGCTAGCGCAGATAGCCTTGTGAAGTTTTGCGCGGAATTCAAAAAACAAACAATCGTAATTAAAAATATATACAACATGACTGACGGAACAATAAAGTGAAGCGTGAAAGAGAACATAAACTAAAAAAATTAAAATTATTTTCGAAATCATGCGTGTTTTCTGCTTTACGGAATAACGAATAAACAACACGCAGTGCTGTATTTATTCTTGAATTTTTTTCATTAATATGTGACGTGTTTAATATTAACTTCCAACAAATGAAGATGTCTACCCAGATCAGAATTAAAGATATGCTCAGTAACAGATATAGTTAATCAAATAAGCTCTTCAAACTTTCTTATTTCAAATGATAAGAATGTATTGTTTCATCGCTTGGATGTGAAAAGTGGCTAAACAATGTCTCTGAATACCAGAACTTACTGTGTGTTTGTAACAAAAGAAACGTTTTTCTGCTATAACACTGTAGCACTTTATAATTTCAATATTTTCACAGACGATTAAAGAAATCATTCAACACTTTTTATTTTTTAAATTATTTGTTCTATGACTTGTAAAGAAAACAACAAAACCTTTCTAATTTCTAACACAAGGTTATCTCGTTTTCTGACTTCACGGAATGTCTAATTTCATTAATTGTGTAATGCTATTGATTACATTTATTCATATATATATATATGTATTTAGTTATTGTATATAATAATAATAAACCAAAAATTATTTCGTAATGATAAATTTATATCCAGACAAGTTTGATTTTCAACGTTTTAACACCTCAGGTTTAACGCGGAAACAATGGCGGTGAGCTGTATGTGGGTAGTTGGAAAGGTGATTTCATGGATTTTGGAAAATTAATGTACAATCATTAAATATATATCGAACTTATAACACTTTACATAAATTGTAGTAAAAATGGATGGAATCCGATTCATGATATAAAGTGTGTTTTTTTTAACTTCTAAACACTACCAAAATCGATTCTTATAGGCATTTACCTTCCAAGAAATGAGTGATGGAAATTGGTTTGTGTGCTTTTATCTCCCAGTTTCCTGAGTATTCAATAATGCACTTATAAGTACCGGCATCAGAAATATCAAATTTATCAATCATCAAATCACCCGTGTCTTTGTTTACGCGAATTTTCTCGTCATCTGCTTCTATTACACCGTATGGGCCAAACCAATAATACCTGAAAACATCAAAGGTATAACATTTGATCTTATAGTTGTCAGGGACACATTGAATAACCTGTGGGGCGCCAAGTATAATATTTTCGGGTTTAAGTTTTATGTGCCCAGGCACTGCTATTGTTACAGCATATAATGCCATAAAAAGCAATGTTTTGAAAAAGAACTTCACCATCTCAAAATCTTAAAGTTTCCTTGCAGTAGTATGTTAAACGTTTTACAAAATGTCTCCTAATTATCTGTGTTGCTAAGATACTGTTTCATTGTTATATTATAAATATTGTAATGACGTAAGAGCCACAAACAATATGTCATATAAGTTACGGAGTTACCGATTAACCACTAAAAGCTGATAAAAGTTACGGAGTTACGGAATAAACGCTAAAAGCTGACAAAGTACAGAAACTAAAAGTTGTAAAATTTATGATGAGGCTACAGAAACCACAATTCCATTTTTAAACAGCTTTGATATGAATTTAAAATATGCAAATTCAAAAATATGTGAAAAAACATCTAATGTTTACGTTATTTTATCACAAAATAAGATATTGTTGTTTCACAACATGCTTAGAGGCAACAAAGAAACACCACAAACAATATATCATAAAAGTTACGGAGTTACAGATTAAACACTAAAAGCTGATAAAAGTTACGAATTAAACGCTAAAAACTGACAAAGTAAAGAAACTAAAAGGTGTGAAATTTATGATGAGGCTACAGAAACCACAATTCCATTTTTAAACAGCTTTGATTTGAATATAAAATATACAAATTCAAAAATGTGTGAAAAAACATCTAATGTTTACGTTATTTTATTACAAAATAAGATATTGTTGTTTCCCAACATGCTTAGAGGCAACAAAGAAACACCACGAACAATATATCATAAAAGTTACGGAGTTGCGGATTAAACACTAAAACTGATAAAAGTTACGGATTAAACACCAAAAGCTGACAAAATACAGAAACTAAAAGGTGTGAAATTTATGATGAGGCTACAGAAACCACAATTCCATTTTTAAACAGCTTTGATTTGAATTTAAAATATACAAATTCAAAAATGTGTGAAAAAACCTAATGTTTACGTTATTTTTATTTCAAAATAAGGTATTGTTGTTTCACAATAATACTTGCTAAATAATCACAGTTATTGTTGTGAAAATAGTTCAAACAACTCGCCTGGCAGGTAAATTACATAACTTAAAAACAAGCCTCTGAAAGACTCAAACCACACTTTTATCTTGCAATTCACATGTGATGTTGCAGTCTGGAAGAGTGCCGAAAAACATATAACAGCAAGAAATGGCCACTACTAAACAGTATAGAATTTTAACTGCAGTAAGTGGAGAATTAAAATAAATGCGCACAAAATACAAGTCATATTATTTACAAAATCGTACAAAAAGAAAACAAATTAATATATTAATATTACAGTTATATCTAAACGTGACTCTCTTACAAGTAACAATACAAAAGGACCTGGCATGGCCTAGCGCGGTAAGGTGTGCGCTTCGTAATCTGAGGATCTCGGGTTCGCGCCCGAGTCGCGCCAGACATGCTCGCACTCCCAGCCGTGGTGGCGTTATAATGTGCGGTCAATCCCACTTTTCGTTGGTAAAAGAGTACCCCAAGAGTTGACGGTGGGTGGTGATGACTAGCTGCCTTCCCTCTAGTCTTTCACTGCTAGATTAGGGACGGCTATCAGAGATAGCTCTCGAGTAGCTTTGTGCGAAATTCCAAAACAAACAAACAATGTAAAAAAAAAATCATAGGGTTACTTTGATTTAAAATTAAACTGGATACCACACTATATAACATAAAAACCAGAATTTGTAAAATAGCAAGTTACCTTAGGAATTTAGATGATTAAAACAAGAATATTCAACAATAAACATATGTAAACTTTACAGAACATACATGACCAGTCATAGAATATGTTTGTGTAACATGGATAAATGTATCAAAAACACTCATCAATAATCAAAGTCCTTCGTCTGATACAAGTGTATCATACAAGGTCCCATATACGACAGTCATTCAGTTCAACAGCAAAACATTGGGTTGAATTATAGTGAATAAAATCATTCAACGCGTACTTTCCGATTATTACTAAAGTGATATTGTTATGACAGTTATAAAACATCAAAATTATGAGATTTGATGATTTTTACCTCTCGAATATGGTTTATTTCCATGCATGTTTCAAGATCTCGGATTTTATAGGGAATTTAAAAGTTTCTATTCTTCCCTTAAGTTTCTCCAATTTGAGTTAAATTATTAAAAATAAAAGCATCATAAACAAACTGTTTACATACTGGTTGGAACAGAATTACAAGACAAAGAAATTTATTTATTTTCTCCCATGAAGATACCTAGGGGGCTGAATAGAAAAATCGTAGAGTTAATAACATTACAGGCCTACTACCAATGTCTTCTCACAAGTATAATTAATTGTGATCACACTATATCAGTTTAGAAAACGTTTTCATCGTAAGGCAAAGTATAGTTGATATAATATTGTACATGTTTGTTTTTGAAAAATTCGTGAGTGCTTATGAAGCTCGTGAGGTAGACAGAGCACAGAGTGCTGGTTTTGTAACTTTGCCTGGAGTTGCAAGCAACCCTGTTAATGGAATTATCTGCAATTATTCAATGAGAGACTGATCGTTTTGTGAGTCAGCCACTTTCTCTTGAAGTTATTCACCTCATGAACAATCTGAACCTGTTCATTCCGAGAAAGATTTTACAGCCTTTTCCCACCACAGGATTTTCTCATGTTTCCCTATACACCTCCTGCAGAGTCACCTCGGTTTAATATTGCGTATTTAGGTATGATTCCTCAGGTATGTGATGTTTTATCCTTTTTTATGATTTCCTACAATCCTCATCCTTTTTTGTTGTATGATAGTTCTTAGATTTTCTTTACCTTATTCAGTTTCCCACTTTCTTTGGTTATTAGGGTTCATACAAAGCATTTTACTTCATAATTGGTTGAGAGTTCCAGCATGTCTTGCTTCCTATGTACTGTGGATAGTTTGTTTGACGAACCATCAAGTAGCCTATCCGTTTTAAGACTCACAGGTGTTGGAATCAATTTTACCAATTTGGGAGTACTCCATGATTTCCAGTGCTTTTAACCCATGCCTCTGTCTTATCCTTACTTTTGTGGTATTTATCTATCATACATTTACTTTCAGATACTGTGTACCAAAATCCTGAGGTTTTTTGAGGAACAGCCTCTCCTTTGTTACTTCTAAGATGACTCATTTTTCATTCTCTACTCTCACCTTGCATACATAATTTTTCTGTTGTTGAAAGATACTGGGTCAAAATGCAGCCTTCTGTCAGACTTATTTGCTGCCCACTTAGGGAATCATGTGTAGCTCTGTTTCTTAGTATATTTTAAAACGTATTCCAGACACTTTGGAATTGCATGCTGGGAACACCTGCATCAACACTCTACCCTTTTGTTTTTGGTAGCTCATTTGCCACAGTTGGAATCAAGAACAAGCCCCTATTCCTGTTTCCCGTCCTAGTGCTTCCCAGCTTTTACCTGTTCCTCTTTCCAGGTGTTTTCTTCAGTGTAGATCATCATAATATCAACAGTACCAGTTGATAACTGGATGGGAGCTCAGTTGTGTGACTTTCTTCCCCTTTGGCAATGTTTCACCACAGATTGGTGGATTATTTGGACATGTCCTGTGCTTCCTTTACCTTCCTCTTTTTATCACAGATATCCATTTCTTTCCTTCTTCCTCAGGATCCCATTAACAGCCAGCTTCTGTCGGAGGTAGTTCAAGACCTTCTGTCCAACAGAACATTGAATCTAGAAATCATCTCTCTCACAGTTTCTGTTCCAGCTGTTTGTTGTTATTAAAACTGAAGACTGGCTATGTGTCATAGTCTTTCAATCAATTTCTAAGTCTCCTTTTTTTGTTTTATAATGAAATTGTTTCTCCCCTTGGTGGGTGTTTTTTCTCCTATTAGCTTAGGGATGTTGGCAGTCTGATTTATTTGCTGTTAATGTTTCATATACTCTTTATCATTTAACATATTTTATTTATCCAGATTATTCTTTCCTCCATAAAATCTTGGCTGCTAGATATGGTTACTCCAATTTCCCTTCCTTCCATTTCCTGGCCTTCTGTGTCCTGTATGTGCTCTTCATTGTTGTATTGCAAAGCTTCCATTCATGATTTCCATTTCCACCTATTTATCCCTTAGAAACCATCTTCTGTTTGTGATTTTTCACCTTCCACCATATGGGTTCAACTTTTGATTTGGTTGGTTTATTCCTATGTTTCTTTATCCTCCCATAGATTGCTCCAGGTGTCTTCTCATCAAATTAGGCATCTTACCTTTTCTCTGGCATCGCATCTTCATTGTCTGTCGGAGGAAATTCTTAGGCATATGGACTACATGTGATATGTTTCTCTCTCATTATTTGCATAGGCTTTCTACTTCCTCTTCAGGATGTTGTCTTCCACCTGTGACTATTCTTTAGACTTCCATGTGACAACAAGCCTGGATAAGTTATATTTCATCTTTTCTACATTTTCAGAGGTCTTATTTCCATTCTCATTGTAATTCTCTGTTTGGATCACACTCCATGGCAAGTGTTGCCTGATCAAGTATTCTTTAACCTTAAAATCCACACTTTTTTGCCATGTATATGCACCTAAATATATTCCATGGCCATTCAGTGCACACTGTTGAGATGGGGTATTCAACAAGGTTGCTTGAGGATTAACTTTGCAACAAAAGTGCTTCACAAATACACCCATTCCAGACTGTACCAATCATGGACTACAGGAGTAAAACAGAATGTGATAGCTGCCTATTCTGCCATGCTTTATATTGAATAAATCAGCTTGGTCTACTTTAAAACAGTTTCATGGTCACCTATTTCACTATCTGAGGTGTTGACATATTTCCAAACTTTCCACTACGTATCACACTCCCTTTTTTTCTAGTGGAGCTGGGTGCCCTTATCAATTTTCAATTCCAAGTCACTGTGGGGCATTGTCCTGAATTGTTTAATGGCATAAAATATCTACAATTCAGTGCAGGGTAGGGAAGTGGTTTTCTGCTGGTGTAGATGACATCATATATATAGACCAAAGGAGTGAGACCTCAAATTGCAGTTAACTCGTTTGGTTGGGTTTCATCATCCTGGTCTCAGATGAAAATCTATTGGCTGGATTTTGGATATAGAGTAAAAGCAAAATACATAAGTTTTTGCACATTGTAGTATGGATGTTTGACTTCCTCCTTCAGTTATACTTTATCTGTATTGTGGAGGCAGGGCTGAATTATTTATTAGGCACAGTGCCTAGGGCCTGTGAAAACTGTAGGTCCATGAAAATTTTCCTTTAAAGTTAATTTTTGGATTAACTTATATGGCTGGTAGGGCCTACAAACAGTAGGTGCCTTCGTCCTACAATCGTCTTGATACAGCATGGTGGAGGAACTTGGGATTGTTCTGGTTCTTTCCCTTCAACTGTCTTTTGTGTAGCTTATTCTGAGGATGTTATTTGTCTTAGGTTGGTTCTGGTCAATTTCTCTTTCATATACATTTTTTCAGTCCAGGACATCAGGTTTTCAAAGTTGATATACCATTTTCTGTTCTTAACATACGCTCTCTTCAGGAGTCAGATGTTTGATATCCCCTCTGGTCTCATTAATTTTAAGTGAAGATGGTATGATCCTCATTCTACACCCACCCTCTCTATCTGTGTCAGTTTCCAGCAGCATAGATTTTGGATGTAGTTGACTTGTCAAGTACTGTTTATCATGCCCTAGCCACTTTGTGTCTGGAGACACTTCCATTTTTCTCCAATATTAATTGGATTTACTTCTCAGTTTTTGTCTACCAGAATGTATAACATATTTCCCAGATTGGTGAAGAGTATGGCTAGTTTAGAAATAGTGTAGTCTCCCACATAATGTCATCATATCTAATTCTTTAGACTCAAGGTGTGTCCTTTGTACTCTTCCAAAGGGTGCTTCTTTTCTTCCCTTGCACCAATTCAGTGTGTGATTCTATCTGATTATATAAGCACAGCTGATGTACCATTTTAGAAGTTAGTTTTTCTATACATAAAATGTACTTCCTCTCCATTCAAAATGAGTGCTTCAATTCTTCACTAAAACTCAAAACAGTAATTTGATAGAACTGAATAGAGGAAGTTGCACGTATAATGAGTGAATAGCACTTTCCTTTGAGGAGGATTATCTATGATAATTTGCATGAGAGACATTAAAATGAGTGATTTCCAAAGGATCGGAGGAAAAGGCTTGTGGCATGTTTTTCTTCCTTTTTTTGTCACATAGAGGGCAGCACTAAATGAGACTAGTTATATGAAATACATTTTCAGTATAGGAAACATAACTTTCACTGTTGCCATGGTTAATATCTTATTTTGTTGAAAATCACCTATATTTTCATGAAAATTGGGATCATCTAGAAATTTTTCCCTCTCTTCAGTATATTTTCTTGGCCTCCAAATTAACAAGGCTCCTTATATCCAATTTTATATTGTAAGCCTCGATATGGATATATCATGCAGTTGTAAAAGAGACCCAAGGCATCTCTCAGTCCTAACTTGTTAATTTGGAGGCCACAAAAATATCCTGGATGGAGGGAGAAATTTCTAGAAGATCCCAAAATATTAAAGAGTCAGTGAGTTTAATACAAAGGTAGATAAAAAAGATTGAAGTAGGTGATGCAACTTTGAACATTTTACAGTTTTAAGTCATCTTTATCATACTAATAAGATATAGTGTATAATGTAAGCCAGTGGTGAAAAGGAAAGGATGGTTTTCTGTGGACAAATATTTAGTCCCATCTCTTAAAGTAAGGTGTACTTTTTCTGAATTCAGCTTGATAGTGAGGATGAATCACATATATTAACCTGGTTTTGCTTGTGTTATTCAGTTGTTATACTGGTGAGGTACAATGGATGTATAATGTAAGTACTGTGGTTCCTGGGACACAAACAGCATAGCATAAAGATAGACTTTAATACAATAACAGTTTCCTTACTTGACTATTTTCCGTATATTACAACAAAGGAATTTCTGTTGAATTAGACAATGACTGAAGATGGAATTTGGTCATTTAGCAAACACATCATGCTATGATCTTTTTATGGATGATTTATGGACAAAATTGAAAGTGCTTTTGTTGTTATTTTTTAAAGCTTTTAACATCTGGGAAAATAAGGTTAACACAGTATATGCAAATCAAGAAATTTTAAGAGTTTGGAAAATTTGTACCTTATGGACCATCACACTTTAATGTTATTACCTTAAAATTGAAACTGTTTATTTAAACCACATCTGAAACATAAAACCATTTTTATCAAAATCTAATTTCAAAGATACCCAAGAATAATTAACTTCTTAAAGTTTTAGGTCAATTAGGAATTGTATTTTTTAATGAAATTTAGTTTTCTGTGAAGAGATTTATTTTTGTTGTTGATTAATTAATGAAATTCTTATTGTAGTTTTGTTCTTATTTATTTTTCAGTTATGTAAATAATCAGAATACTTAATAGTCTTACACAGTATTATTTGTTTAAGGGTTAATTTATCTTTTAAGAACAATTTTCACGCTTCCTGCTGCCCTTGGAACTATTTCATTGTAAATCATGTTCAGTTTTGATGGCCATAATCATGCATTATTATGAAAATACTTCTTTCATTGTAGTAAGTTTCTACAAAATGAGGTCAATCTTATTCCACACATTTTGATAAACTTTTCACACAATCTCCACTGCATTTGGAGGTTGGCTTTCTAGACTATGTTTAAGCAGATCAAAGACAAAACCGAAACAGCATTTTATGCTTCAATAAAACTGAATTGTGTTGGCAATCCAAATATTTTATGTTAAGGCCTTCAAAACAAATACAGATAATAATTATTTACTAATGGATATAAACTAAACTGAGTTCTTTTTTGTCTTCAATAGTGTTTGCTAATTCAGAACCTGTTAGAGGGTTTGAAGAAGGTGCACTCCAGATGTGCTTTGCTGATCTTAGGCAGGTTAGTAAACCTTTACAAAACTCTACTATTTAAGTTCATATTAAAAGATATTACAAGTAATGTAAACATTGCTTTTGGACTAAATACATTTTATGTGGTTGCTGTAGAATAGTCATTAATATTGTATAATGTATGTAACATAGGCATACATTATGTATATAGATATGTAATTAACAGTTACATTATGGAAGACATTAAACCTTGTAGAATGATATATGCTCATAGGAAGAAAAGTATGCAACTCTCATGAAATGCCTTTCAAAAATGAAACTAGTTAATGAAATTATTTCCTTAAAACATGATAACAAACTTTCATTAAAGTAAGTAGTTTCAGCAAAAGTTTTATTTTGTAAATATTTTTTGGATTTTTCTAATAAAAAATTCATTATTTAATGTAGTTATTTACACTTGGACTCTGAGTAGTTCACATGCAGAGTAATTTTTATATAAAGAATACTTTTTACCTTACAGTTTTTATATTTCATTTGCATAACCTCTAGAACCTCATAAATGAACATCAGTTGCTGTTTTTTAAGGTAAATATTTGAACTTTATTTTCTCTTTTATGCACTGTATTACTAACTCTATTTATCATCATCAACAGAGAGTGCAGGGAGATGTTTTTCAAATTAACAAAAATGTGTACATACCTTTTACATCTTTATAGAAATTTATTAGTATAGTCATCTTTTTCACATATTCGTAATTTAACGTCTTTATCTTTTCGTTTATAGTTTATTTTTAACTCTCCTTTAAAATTCTTTGTCACTATTTATTCTGATATGTTAACTGATACCAATAGGCCTTTTATGAAGATGTTATTTTGACAAATTCCCCACATAGGTGTGTTGCAAAAACAGGATGGCTGTTATGGATACCATCTTGTTTATAAAGCTTTCACAATCCATGTAACAAGTTAAGCTTATGAAAACCATTAAATCACTCAAATATGATTTTTAAAACATAAATTATACATAGTCAACTAAAATATAAAAATTAGATTTAAGTACAGTTCAACTGTCTCTAACTATAGTATTTTGAGGTAACAAACCACTGTAAGTGCTGTAGACAATAGTACTGCAGGCTGTTACTTCTAGTTTAGAACAAAAACTGTTCACCAATTTCATAATAACTGTTGGTGGAGTGGAGTGTAAACTGAGCTCTTTATAACAGCTTTGTACACTTGTATTAACTAATTACTTGTACATCATAAATTTGTTTCCAGTGTATAGAAGATTGGCATAGCACCCATAAAAGGCTGTAAAAATCTATTTCTGTCAATGCATACAACTGTCAAGATGCCAATGTGTTTTTACATGTCCTTTTAAGACATACGATATATGCAGTCTTAGAACTGAATCCACTGCAAGCTTATGTGTTTAGTCAGTTTCTGTTAAATTGGAGATTTTTTTTTTATATAATTTGGATCATGTGACAAGCAAACTATGTGAGCAAAATATTTATTTTAAATGTTTCTGTTGTAACAAAGAATTAAAACTTGGATAACATAAACATTAAATTATATACTATAATGTTAATTTAATTCACATGCATGGATTGTAAAGATGTTAAATTAAATTTTGTACATAATTCAGTAATTTGCATATAAATTAATTTTAAAATGCTGCTGTTCTGATCAGATAAACAGATATGGCTTTCAGTGTTATTTTGTTTATCAACACTACTCATCATTGAGTTTCTGATGTGAGTACTTAAGACTATGTCATTTAAATGCTTCTGTGTGCATTTTAATCTGGAATTTTTTGCCTGTTGGCTTCAGTCAAGAACACTTTTTATATATCTGTGAACCAAATATACACACGAGATTTACATTCATTGTCAGTGACAGCCCTCAATGTATTTATGGCATTTGTACTTGTGATTATAAATGTCGCATACATGTTTGTAATTGATACATTTTTTGTTGACTTCGCTCTCTTGAACTTCGAGGAATCCAGTTATATGTCTTATCACAGCTGTAAGTGAGAGTGACTTATTTTGTCACGTAATTCTTGGAATTGTGATTTCTTCATGAAGTTATTTGCTTTTATTCTCTTTTTTTATATTTTTTCTGTTGACTAATTCACTGGACCTTTCTACAGGCTTTAACAGAATTTCAAAGTAATTTTTAATCAGATTGGTTACTTCTGTTATAATTATTTTGGTGAACTTTGTATTTGGTCATTCTAATTTGCTTGAGAAACATCTCTAGAATACTTTAGAATCCTCTTTTCTTAGTCTTGCCTGAAACATCAGTCTAGTCTAGTTATCTGAATGGTAAATGGTGAACAAGTTTTTGTATTTGTCTAGTTCATCCCATAGTTCTGATGCTCGTGAACTGTCATAGTTAGTAACCTGTATGGTCACTTTAGTCTGATTGTTAATTGAGAACTTTTTATTAACTACTAGATACTAGTTACTCATTACTTTTATCCTGTGTTTTGACTAATAATCTGCTTCCATATTCTTGGAAATTTCACAGAACTATTTATTTAGTGGTCGTGGCTGAAAATCAATCATTAGTCTTCTTGATGCAGAGACTGGTTGATATATATACAGTAGTTTTAATATTCAGTGACCATCATGGAGGTCCGTTTTCTCTTTTTTTAACTCAAGGGAGTTTCAAGTTTGTATTATGTGAATTTTGTTGCATATTGCTTTTTCTTTGTATTAGAGGATGATCTTGTGTGTGTCTCATGTTAATAGGCTGGCTTTTATTGGTCAGTAGCCATTGTTAGGGAAGGTTGTATAAAGATTTACTTGTACAGGTCTCATGCTTTTCTAGGTACAAGGAAGCACTGTGCTGGTATATGGAATCCTCTCTTACTTCACAAAAGAAATATTGTTTTTATAAACACCTAAAGTTAAAAAAGGACAAAAACAGTTACATTATTTAACTAGTGTTTCAAGCAACTGTCCTTCGTTAGGTTTGATATTGTTTAAGGTTATTTTATTTTCTCAAGTTTCAACATAACTGTTCATTGTTATTTGTGAATCTTTTCCACTTTTAGAAAGAAATTAAGGATGTTTATTGGATAGCACTGTTAACATCTATAACAGTATGATATCATTCTCAGTCCTAGAATTAATGACCTTTGTGCATCTCTTTAAAAAATTTCAAAACAACTTTGTAATTTATTTTTATTTTTTTATTAATATTACCTGTATTTTAATTCATTTTTCTATTTCCTGTATATTAGTATTGTTTCCTATATATTAATATCACCTATATTTTAATTCATTTTTCTATTTCATGTATATTAGTATTGTTTCCTATATATTAATATCACCTATATTTTTATTTATTTTTCTATTTACCGTATATTAGTATTGTTTCCTATATATTAATATTAATATCATCTGTATTTTTATTCATTTTTCTATTTCTCGTGTATTAGTATTATTTCCTATATATTAATATCACCTATATTTTTATTCATTTTCCTATTTCCCGTATATAAGTATTGTTTCCTATATATTTCTTTACATTATCATTTTCTGTAATTTCCGTTCCTTTTTATTTTTTTATTTTTCTGTTCTGTGAAAACTGTTTTAACATCTTTTTAACTGTTGTCACTGCCATCTTTCATGTAATGCACACATTTTTTTATGTACATCTACCCATGACAGGAATGTCTTCTGTTATTATTGACATAAATGACATCAACATCTGTACTTGTAATGTGCCCTACTAATCATTGCTCTTTATTATCCTAAAAAAGAATTGTCAATCTACTTAAAATATTTTATGTCACCTTTATTGGGTTATATGTAGTACTGATAAAGATTTAAGCACTCATTCAGTTTTACATGTACATAAATAGTCAAAGGATTGTTAGGCTAGTTTAGCCTGCTTGAAATGAATAGTGTATTTTGTTCAGTTTAAATTCTTGCTCTTGCTCAGTATGTTAGTTATTGCTATTTCTTTTACAAAAGTTTAGTAATGCATTTGAAAGCCACCCTGTGTAACATTGAATAGATTCAAAATTGTTTTTGGTATCTGAATAGACCCATTCACCTAAAAGTTCCATCAGTCAATAGAAATACAGAGATAAAAGTTACAGTTTTGTATATCACCTTTTGAGTATATGTATAAAGATTGGCTCTGCTTACTGTTAATAGGAAGATTTTGAATTTTTCATGAAACATTAAGTTATGAAGTACTTTATAAAAATGATAAACGTAGCATGAGATAGACTTAAAAATTGAAATAACTTTATTTTAACTAAACATTTTAGTAAACTGAAATCATTGAAGATCTACATGTTGCATTCTTTGGAAATAAGAAGCTTTATGGCTGTCAGGTATTTACAGTGTTAAAGAGTATAATGTGTGTGTTAGAAGGAACACTCTAAATGTCCCTCTGGTGTTAATATATATAATAAACAGTTTGTGTCATGCTTCTTTGTTTTAATAGTAATGGTCTACAATTTATATCATTGTTTTGTAACAAAACTACCAATTAATATTGTTAGGTCAACCATGGTATTTATGTTGTGAATGTTTAATATACATATTGGTTTGTTTTTTATTCTTGTTAACTTTGGTGATACAACAAAGCAATTTAATTCAGAAATTATTTAGATTTAGAATTGATATTTTGTCTTTATTGAGCTCAGAGTAAGTTATTGCACAGTACATTTTTAAGCTTAATTATAAAACAAATAATACCCTAGGCTCACTTATTGCACCACAATAAGTTAAATAGCATTTTATTTCTATTTTTTTCAGTTGTTTATTAACATTGAGGTATAGACAAAAGTAAGATAAAAGTTACCAAGGGTTTCAATGGAGTAGCATTTCAACTAAGCCTTTGTTACAATAATGTTTTACACCCAATGCTTATATTTAGGCCATTAAATACGCCTTCTATTACCAATGTTAAGATCAGATGATAGCTAGTTGTGTCTAAGTGTGAATGTGTAGTATTTAAAGTACGTAATTCCCTCTAGTCTTACACTGTTAAATTAGGGATAGCTAGCTGACTTCCGTCTTGTTTTAGACTTCTAAATTAGGGATGTCTAGTGCAGATAGCCCTCGTGTAGCATTGCATGAAATTCAAACACAAACAAACAAACATAATTAAAGATATATTAACTGTGGAAACTCTACTATGTAAAATAGTTATATATATTTTTGGATATCACATCTTCCAGTTATTTTAGTTTAGTCACAGAGTCCATCAGTCTCCTTTCACTAAAACTGATTTCTTATTATTACTTTCTGACTTATGGTGTACAATTCCTTTTTCTTGTAATTTTTGTTAGTTAATATATGTATAGCAGTTTACTTTATTTTGGTGCACTGGAATTTATCTTGCAGAATTTTTGTAGTTATATTTTCTAATAGCTTCTAGATCTTTTCATGACATGGGACTGGTCAACCTACTTTCATGACTATGGACAAGAAAATAGCAAGTATTTAAGGGTAAACCCACAAGTTGCTGTAGTTCTGCTTGAAAAGTAAGTGGAACATAAAAGTAATCAAAGTTAATTTTAAATGTCACTATATACTGCTTTATTATAAATTGTTAGTCTTTCCAATAATTATTATGCATCTTTTGATTTTTAAAAAAGGAAAAAGAAAACGTATAGTCACCTGAAAAGTTGTATGTTTAGTTACCTAGTCATATGTTGTCCTTAAGATACCTGATACTATTGATGAAAGTTGTATGTTTAGTTACCTAGTTATATGTTGTCCTTAAGATACCTGATACTATTGATGAAAGTTGTGTTTAGTTACCTAGTTATATGTTGTCCTTAAGATACCTGATACTATTGATGAAAGTTGTATGTTTAGTTACCTAGTCATATGTTGTCCTTAAGAAACCTGATACTATTGATGAAAGTTGTGTTTAGTTACCTAGTCATATGTTGTCCTTAAGATACCTGATACTATTGATGAAAGTTGTATGTTTAGTTACCTAGTTATATGTTGTCCTTAAGATACCTGATACTATTGATGAAAGTTGTATGTTTAGTTACCTAGTCATATGTTGTCCTTAAGAAACCTGATACTATTGATGAAAGTTGTATGTTTAGTTACCTAGTCATATGTTGTCCTTAAGAAACCTGATACTATTGATGAAAGTTGTATGTTTAGTTACCTAGTTATATGTTGTCCTTAAGAAACCTGATACTATTGATGAAAGTTGTATGTTTAGTTACCTAGTTATATGTTGTCCTTAAGATACCTGATACTATTGATGAAAGTTGTATGTTTAGTTACCTAGTCATATGTTGTCCTTAAGAAACCTGATACTATTGATGAAAGTTGTATGTTTAGTTACCTAGTTATATGTTGTCCTTAAGAAACCTGATACTATTGATGAAAGTTGTATGTTTAGTTACCTAGTTATATGTTGTCCTTAAGAAACCTGATACTATTGATGAAAGTTGTATGTTTAGTTACCTAGTCATATGTTGCCCTTAAGAAACCTGATACTATTGATGAAAGTTGTATGTTTAGTTACCTAGTCATATGTTGTCCTTAAGAAACCTGATACTATTGATGAAAGTTGTATGTTTAGTTACCTAGTTATATGTTGTCCTTAAGAAACCTGATACTATTGATGAAAGTTGTATGTTTAGTTACCTAGTTATATGTTGTCCTTAAGATACCTGATACTATTGATGAAAGTTGTATGTTTAGTTACCTAGTTATATGTTGTCCTTAAGATACCTGATACTATTGATGAAAGTTGTATGTTTAGTTACCTAGTCATATGTTGTCCTTAAGATACCTGATACTATTGATGAAAGTTGTATGTTTAGTTACCTAGTTATATGTTGTCCTTAAGATACCTGATACTATTGATGAAAGTTGTATGTTTAGTTACCTAGTTATATGTTGTCCTTAAGATACCTGATACTATTGATGAAAGTTGTATGTTTAGTTACCTAGTTATATGTTGTCCTTAAGATACCTGATACTATTGATGAAAGTTGTATGTTTAGTTACCTAGTCATATATTGTTGTCCTTAAGATACTACCTTACCTAGTTATATGTTGTCCTTAAGATACCTGATTGATGAAAGTTGTATGTTTAGTTACCTAGTCATATGTTGTCCTTAAGATACCTGATACTATTGATGAAAGTTGTATGTTTAGTTACCTAGTTATATGTTGTCCTTAAGAAACCTGATACTATTGATGAAAGTTGTATGTTTAGTTACCTAGTCATATGTTGTCCTTAAGAAACCTGATACTATTGATGAAAGTTGTATGTTTAGTTACCTAGTCATATGTTGTCCTTAAGAAACCTGATACTATTGATGAAAGTTGTATGTTTAGTTACCTAGTTATATGTTGTCCTTAAGAAACCTGATACTATTGATGAAAGTTGTATGTTTAGTTACCTAGTTATATGTTGTCCTTAAGAAACCTGATACTATTGATGAAAGTTGTATGTTTAGTTACCTAGTTATATGTTGTCCTTAAGAAACCTGATACTATTGATGAAAGTTGTATGTTTAGTTACCTAGTTATATGTTGTCCTTAAGAAACCTGATACTATTGATGAAAGTTGTATGTTTAGTTACCTAGTTATATGTTGTCCTTAAGAAACCTGATACTATTGATGAAAGTTGTATGTTTAGTTACCTAGTTATATGTTGTCCTTAAGATACCTGATACTATTGATGAAAGTTGTATGTTTAGTTACCTAGTTATATGTTGTCCTTAAGAAACCTGATACTATTGATGAAAGTTGTATGTTTAGTTACCTAGTTATATGTTGTCCTTAAGAAACCTGATACTATTGATGAAAGTTGTATGTTTAGTTACCTAGTCATATGTTGCCCTTAAGAAACCTGATACTATTGATGAAAGTTGTATGTTTAGTTACCTAGTTATATGTTGTCCTTAAGAAACCTGATACTATTGATGAAAGTTGTATGTTTAGTTACCTAGTTATATGTTGTCCTTAAGAAACCTGATACTATTGATGAAAGTTGTAGTTACCTAGTTATATGTTGTTAAGATACCTGATTCTATTGATGAAAGTTGTATGTTTAGTTACCTAGTTATATGTTGTCCTTAAGATACCTGATACTATTGATGAAAGTTGTATGTTTAGTTACCTAGTCATATGTTGTCCTCAAGATACCTGATACTATTGATGAAAGTTGTATGTTTAGTTACCTAGTTATATGTTGTCCTTAAGATACCTGATACTATTGATGAAAGTTGTATGTTTAGTTACCTAGTCATATGTTGTCCTTAAGATACCTGATACTATTGATGAAAGTTGTATGTTTAGTTACCTAGTCATATGTTGTCCTTAAGAAACCTGATACTATTGATGTCTTACTCCAAGACATGTCCTGCAAGATGTCAAGTTTCATTTTTTAAATTAAAAGTCAAGTCTTATTTAGTTTCTCAGCTAGCCTTTGACAGGTGTAAATACAAATTTAGAAAGAATGACGGTAAGATGATAAATAGTTGTAGACTGTGAATAAAGTAATGTTTTATTTTTTCTTTCTTTAATGTTAGTTTATTTTTAGTATTGGTTAAATTGTTTGATATATATATATATATATATATATATTTGTTTATGAGGATTATTTTGCATTGTTATCTTAAGATATGTGTTCAGAACAAAACTAAACCTTCTGAGCTAGCTGAATCTTGTGTTTGGGATTATTGCAAAAATTTTGCTTGCATAGAGGTACCATGACAGATGGATCAATACCTTCCAATCATCATAAGTATGGTGGTATGTTAGACGTATATAATATTCATTACTTGTTTAATTTTTATTTGAACTATATAGGTATTTTGTTTTGATCAGAAGTTGGAAACAGTTGTAGATTTTATTACCAAAAAGTTTCTCTCCATAGATTTTTTTTATCACAGTAATATATTAGACATAACTTGAGAATTCTCTGTATTAATACCATAATTATTAATGAATCAGTTTTAACTGTCTGTTGAGTTTAATAATAGTTGAATGTCTGTTGTGTAGTCAGTTAATCACACATGCATAAAATTTGCACATATATTATTTTTATTTTTCTAAGGTAGATAGAAATAAAATCTTAAATTTATGGTATAATGTTTATAACTAAAATTCTATTTTACATTTTGAAGTTAATAATCATGAATGTGTTAGTTAATTTAGCCATAATTAGTTTCATTTAATAGAAAACCACTTAAATTCAGAATGTTTGTTTATTCATATATTTAACAGTGCTTACCACAAATTTGCACAATTAACTGATACTTTCTTGCATATAAATACGATAGTTTTCCTTAACATTTTTTTTTATGATAACTAGGTGTCTAGGCTTTTTTATAATGAAAGAACACCTCATATCTGTTAAAGCATGTCTTGTTAGTTGGTATAACTAAGAATATAGATACTTGTAGGAATATCAAGAAGTATATATTTTGTATAGGTTGATCTGTAAGTAATTTTGAAAATTTTATATTTAAGGTTGTTCTATGTGTAAGCTTCTTTATAATAGAAGTTACATATGGTTTTAACTACCAGCTTTTTGTAGTTATGAGATAAAATTCATGTTTTTTTTTTATGTGTTGAAATATCATTAAGTCATTCAATCAAAGTAATTTTAGAAATATGTAAAGCATATAAGTGTTTGAGTAATTTTGCACAGTAATTATATGTTTAGAAGTTACACTGTACACAAAAGAAGCTTCTCTACTACAATAAAAATACAACTGTTCATGAGTAATTTGTTGATCCTGATTCTAAAAATTGTTGAATATTACTGATCACCATAGTTTTGTTAAAAATGGACAGTTCTAGCAGCAGAGCTTACCATATTAATGTCTGCCATAAAGCGAAATTAGGCCAAGAAGTGCACTTTCTACTTATTTCTAACAAAATGTATCGACCAGTTTTTAATTGTTTGGTCATATAGTTTTAAAATTTCGTGAGAGCCAAAATGTTTATAACACTAAATTATTAAAATTATTTGACCCATATGTTGCTTTATTTCTCAGTTCTAAATTACTTTTTTGTTTGGCCCATTTATTGTGTTATAGAATAGGGAAAGAGTGATTCTGAGGGAAGTTTGATATTATAATTAAATTGTGATCATAATACAAGTAATAAAAAAAGACATTAAACACGGGTCAGTGTAAAAGTTCTCTTTTAATTTTCCATTTGATTTAATAGCTAGCTCATAACTGTTTGGTCTCAAGGTAATATATAGATAGTAGAAAATGAACTTGAATCATCTAATAAACTGTTGTTGTGACACAAGTGAATTCCTTGTGTTTTCTGAATATAACTTAACAACTAATTGTAAAGTTATATACAGATATTAGAATATAAACAAACATTGTGGTCTAATAAATAGCAGCTATGATAGATCTAAACTGTCTTTTTTATGATTCAGTACACTGATATAGTTGTGTTAAGAGAGTCATCTGTATAATCAATATCTCTAAAGATGTGTTTTCAAAACAAACACAAAGGGCCTTTATGAGATTTTTAGAATGGTACTTAATACAGTTTTTCAAGTGTGGTCCCAGTTATTACTGGAAGAAACATCATCATGTGGATGCAAAGTAAAATTGCCAACCTGGTATGTGGTGAAGTTAAAAGTGTAAGCAGACAATACAGAAGAGAACAGTTAGTATTATCTACAATAATATAGGTAGAGTTGACTGGTATGCTGTAACATAATAATACATTGTGTTATAATAATCCAAAAATGGCTAAATGATTGTTACTATACCACAACTGCTGCAACCTAATGGCAGACACTAGAAAAACACAGTACTATCACAAGGATAAACAATGTTAATGTGATTGTTACCCTGCTAATATGGTATACTGTAATATAGTGGGAGATGCTAAAAAACAAACAAACAGTACTACAACCATGAAAAAGTGGCTAGATGGTTGTCACTGTTGATGTTGCTATAAGGTGACTGTTTTGTGGTGCTAAATAATTTGACAAATTTGTTTACCAAACTAATGCAGAAGAGCACATGATGTTACTACTATAGAATAATTCAGTTTGTTTGTAACATATACAAAACAAATATGTCTGTAGTAATATTACAAAGTAGAATAATTTGTTTGTCATTGTATAAACAGACTTTTCATCCTCTACTTACATCACACAGTTATAGCTGGCAGCTCTGTAGTAATATTACAAAGTAGTATAATTTGTTTATCGTTGTATAAACAGACTTTTCATCCTCTACTTACATCAGACAGTTATAGCTGGCAGCTGGTTTTTACTTAATATTAAATATATTTACGTGCTGCGTATCTGAAAGTCAGTGTTCAGTTTATTTTGAAATAAATCTCGCACATCTCATGCTTGTAAGAAATGTTTGGTAGGATAGTCTACAAATGGGAAAAAATGTTTGACATGTTTCTCTAATAATTTGACACTGAAAGAAGTTATTTGTGCTTAACTTTCATGAAACATTTAAAATTGTGCCTTTTACTTGTCATATAAGTATGCTACTGGTTGAATTGTAATTGACTAATTAGATAAAATAATTATTAGCTATGTTGTACTGTACATTTCAGGCTCATAATGAACGACACATCATCAGGTTTTTATGGAGAATAATTTTCAACAGTTTTTGTACTTTACATTAAATAAACCCCACTATCTGGTAGATGGTGTAGTTAAATACTTTTTCTTTGCAAAGAGGTTTTAGTGGAATAGTCCATTGCAGTTAATAATAACATAATATCATTAACTTTGTTTGTGTGAATAATACATACTTTATGAAAAATATGTTAAGATCCAACTTTTTTCATAATTACAGTCATTAAGTGTTGCTTTTTTTATATCATTCATGCTTTTTCATTTATAAATTTGACTGCTCATGGGAGAGATGTAATTAAACATTAAGGGTTTTTTTTTTCTCTCTAACACTATACTGTTTCTGCTTCTGTTTCTTTAATTTGTTTGTTACATGAAATAGAAATACCAATTTTGAAGGTCCCAAACTTGTACATGTTTAAAGCACTAGAACTACCAGTAAACATTTGTTAATGATTAAATTTTGTAACATTACTCCTGTTACTGATTGTAAACAGAAAGCTTAGTACTCGTGATGTTATTTTATGTTAGTACAAATATGGTACTACATCATGTTGTTGTTGTTTTTTAATTCATGGAATACCTATTGTGTATCATATTAGATACTCAAGAGATTCAGACAAATGAAAAAGGTACAGAGCAATATAAAAATTCTAGTAAAAGATAGCCATGTTTAGATTATCAGTAAAAACTTTCATGTTTTGTGAAAAAAAGTCAGAGTGGCCTTTAACTAATATAAAAGAATTTGTTAATGATAGTGCAAGTTCCTTGCACAGGCCTTCAACAGTTACAGAGATTAGTGATGAGGGTTAAAATTTTTTTTGACCATCAGTTGTCTTAAGGGTTCAAAATATTTGTAAGCTAATAACCATCATGAAGGGTGGAAATTTCTGTAAGGTATCAGCCCCTGTGTTTCTTAAATGTTTTCACAAAAACTCATAGTTGTTTACAATCCATTTTGTCAGGTTGAACTTCAGTGGTCACATCATGATTCAAACTGCTTACTCTTGAATGTTCAACATTTAGTTGTTTCTTGTCCCAGCCTGTTGTATTACTTTGTTTTGACCATAGGCAATTTTTTTTCAGAACAGTATGTTACTGTGGACATGAATAATTAGTGTAAATATGTGTATATTGCTTTGACGTTTTAAACTATTAAGTGCTTCTTTATGTTTAGTTTTACACTTCTGGAAACAGCTAAAACCATTTAACTGAATTGGGATTTTAACATTAGTTAAAAGGTTATAAAATTTGATAATATTGTCATGTTTTTGTGTAAATAATAAAAATATATCAGAGAAACTAACTTTAAAACATAATATTTATAAGTAGATTTCAAATGAAACAAGTCAGAACTGTTTTTTTGTGTGTGTGTTTGGAAAATATTTTATTAATCATTATAAACTTATAACTGCTGCAAAGAAACTGTATAACATACTTATTTTTCTGGTTGTGTTAGATGTTGATATTTTTCAGTTTGAAGAAATCAAGTATTGTGGAATATTTTTTGTTTAGTAACTAAGAAAGATATTTATCTGCATAGTACATTGTACATTTTTTTGTTTGTGGGTACATTTGTTTTTCCACAAAATAGTTTATTGTAACAATCTGTCCATACCTTTGTTGCTGAGTTTTTGGGAGATAGTTTTCAAGTGCCTTTTGTGTGCAAACCAAACAATTTCCATAAAATCAGTTTATAAATTTTTGGTAAATTGATCCTATTTAATAATACCATTTTTTTGCTTGTTGTATATAGAGCTATATTTATATGTTTATGTACACAGTATATTTATTATTTGTTTTAGTTTCTGAAAATATTGATGGATGAATGGATAGAATACATTAAAAGTTAATTGTATACTTAGTGTTGTTTTGTTAGCTGGTGTTTATTTTTAATGTTTTAAACAGTAATTTGTTTGTATTAACCAGTACTATATTATATGAAACTATATTGTTTTATCCAATAACAAACAAGCATACTTCAATAAGATATGTTCAATAACTATCAAGATGTTCCTCTCGTTTGATACTTCTGCTGTAATGACGTAAAATTATTTTTATGGAAGTAAACATTACATCTTTATTCAACATACATTATTATTGTGGCATTATATTTTATTTCATAACATTCAGTTTGAGATGTTTTAAGGATAGTTTGGTACAGCTGTAGCAATGTATCCTTGTCTGATACATTTTTTAGTGTTCCTCTTTCTTTTGTTCCTACAATCATGTGTCCTAATGTGTTATTAAATACAGTTATTGTGAAGGAAAAAGACAATTTATTGAATGTTTAACATGATACAGGATATTTGAATATTTTGAGTTATTTGCTTGAATCATTTCATAATGTTCATTATGAAGAATGAGGATTTAACAATCTGGATTAAACAAGTTTATTTATACATTGCTATTTATCTTTAGTTAAGAAATTTTTACATTTTTCTGTTAGAGATTCCATCTTTTGATTTCCCATCCTATGTTATAAGCCTTCTACAAATTTTACAATCCTAGTCATTCCCTTCCTTGGTGGTCACGTTTGTATGTATATCTTCCCCCTTAAATAGCTGATTGGCAAATAGCAAGATTTTACCCCAGTTGTTATTATCTTTGAAGAAAGTTCACTGAATAAAGTAAATTAACATTTTTCCAGGGATATTTTTAGTATGATACAGCCATGTTCTCAAAGCTCTCTTTGCCTTCAGTTGTAAATTCAAGAAGAATTACTGTTAGTAATAGGGATAACACAAGATGAGTCTGTAAAAATATTTTATATATCATTTTTTTACTTCCAATAAAAAACTTGCTTTCAAGAAAACGATGACAGTTTCACACTATTAACTCATCACCTCTTTTCTATGCCTTTTGTCAAGAAGCTTCCACTAATAAAAAATTAACTTCTTATCCTAGACCTGTAGTACTGTTATCTAGTATCATTCTATTTACTTTTATATTATTTTCAATTAGTTTTCTCTTTATTAGAAATTGCTACTTTACTATATTTAACATACATATTGTTTGCAAATTTTCTGTAAATTTTAATAATTTTAAAAGTAGAATAGCTTATTTATATTATTTACACGTGAAAAACAACGAATGTTAACTCATAAACGATTAAAGACTTATAAACTTGCAAGGCGTGTAAAGAAAGCTGAACAATAGTGTGTGTGTGTGTATACATAAAGTGCTTAAATTAAGTGTTGGTGGGAAGGAAGCACTTGAATTTGAAAAAAAAAAAAAACTTAAACTATTCGTGTATAATTTTAGATTACATGCGACTGAAATAGCCATTCTGAATTTTTATAGTTTATTAACTAAATGTGTAATAATCTCACATTTTCTTATTGTAGTAGCAGAACAAAAAGTGTATTATACATATAGCTGTGATTGTTTCACAATTTTGGTTTGGAATGTTTAATTAGTGGTGTTCAATTAGGAGGTTTTGTAGGTTACACAAAGGAAATTTGACAATTTTTATATTATAAAATGTATTTTTAATTTTAATACTTTCATCATTTTTGGAGATCAAGTTCACACAGTAGATCGTTTTTTTGTAAATTTTTTAAAAGTAATTTAGAGAACTATGCAAGAGTCTGTTGGCTGTGGTTTGTATATTTGTACATAAATTTTCACAATGTACTACGAGAGACTTTGTATGCTGCAGTAATTATTAAGAGTTGTATTGATTGTATTTTATTTATGTGTTTCAGTCCTATGTTTAACCATACTGGAAATGCATATTCGATAGTAGGTCGTATATATGTTTTGTAGATTTTTATTATGTTGTCTGATGAGGTTCCTTGGTTTTTGCCGGTTAGATTATTTGCATAATTTGTGCATTTCCAATTTTTTTTAAATATATTATTTGCATGTTTCACCCATGTTAGTTTCATATTGAAGGTTAAATCTAACAGGTTTGTTGTGGTCTGGAGAAGTGTTTCCCTGTGTATAATTTGGAAGGATCTCTTTTATGTTTTGTTTGTGAATGTAACTAATTGATTTTGGTAAGTTTGGTTTAACACAATATTTCTCACAGTATTCTTCTATATTATCTAACAACAGTTGTAGATTTGTCGCTATTACTGATGGGGTGGGAGCACTTTTCCAGACTACAACATCGTCCTGCAATTGTGATGCATACTCCAAGTTTGGGTGTTTTAAGGGCATATTGATGAACAGAATAGGGCTAATTACCCTCCTTGGGGAACACCCACCTCTGGAATAAAGGAGAAGGTTCCCCTGATGAAATAATAATCAGTGATGTTGAAAAACCCACTTGTAGAGAAATATATGTAAAACGGCATCGTCAGGTTCACAAAGGATGACCAAGAAGGTCGAAATGTTGTTCGCTCCTCAACGTAAAATATTTTCTCAACCCAAACGAGCCGTTTTACATGTATAAGGTTCCCTGACATTTATTTTCCAACTTCTATCTTCCAGGAAGTTAGATCGCCAGGTGATCTGTGGTCTGTCTCTATATTTTCTAAATTCATTTTTAATTCTGGTAATTTTCGAGTTATTTCTAAACAGTTTGAGAGTCTATTACTAATTATTCTTTCAAGAATTTTTCCTATACAGCTGGCCAGGCTGATGGGGGGTAATTGTTTGGTTTACTTGCTGGTTTTCCTTTTTATGGAACACAAAGACTATTGCTTGCTTCCAAAAAACCATGATGTACCCAGAACTGAGTGATAAGTTAAAGATTGCTGCTATGTGTTCATACAGTCCTTGAACGCTTTTTCAAAAAGGAGAATGGCTTGTATGTCATCCTCTCCTGGTGTCTTTTGTAGATTTTATTGTTAGTTTCACTTCCTTTCTTGTTATTGTTTTAGTTTGTTTTTTTAATTTTGCGCAAAGCTACACGAGGGCTATCTGCCTAGCCGTCCCTAATTCAGCAGTGTAAGACTAGAGGGAAAGCACTAGTCATCACAACTCACTGCCAACTCTTGGGCTGCTCTTTTACCAAAGAATAGCTTTGTCCTAATTCAAACATGGGAAATTATATATTTCCTGTCATCAGTGCTCATACTTTGGTAAGTTAGATATTTATGTCCTCTGTCATCTGAGTTACTTTAGATGAATTGAAAGTTAGTTACTGATTGCTACTTTGTTTTTTCTGGGTAAACTTAATTGTCTTGGATGTTCATTACTATTGCTATTATAATCCTAATTTTAGAAGTGCAGGACTTAATTATGTGTCCTTCATTGTCCTTGTTAATTCAGATATCTGTTAAGTTAGATATTAATTATTCACATGTTTTTTTCAGTAATTCTGGTCAATTTGCACATTCTTTTTTATTCCATACTTTGTGGGCTAGATACAATTAGATGGTTTGTCCATAAGATATTTATCAGTATTTTGTTAACTGATTATGCTTTAATAGTTTCTACATTACACAGCTTTACTACTTGTAATATTTCATTTATTCTGTCTGATTGTTTTCCATCATTGTTAACTGTATATCTTATTATCCTAATTTTCATCAGTGGGACTTAAAATCTTTTGACTTGTTATGTATTCATTTATTTCCCATGGCTAAACTTGATTTTGGCTACTTCAACGTGATAGAAACCTGTGATACCAGAAACCTAATTTAAACCCAGTAATCTACACTTTATTGTTCTGCTCCATAGTGTCCACTTTATTGATAGCTGTTTGCAACTTTAAGTCCAATTCTCAAATTCAAGACCCTACCATTCAGACTAACCTTGGCTCTAAGTTGTGTGGAGGTACAAACTTTTTTGTGACTCTGAGTCTTTGCTCACTTCATTCTGTGGATTATTGGCTCCTGCTTGCTTCCATTCATTTGAAGTCCAGAGACCACACCACACTACTCTGCTCTAACAAGATGCACTATTGAATAGGATTCCTAATGATGGAGAGAAGTCTCTTCTTACCCTTCTCAATACCTCATTCAATGATGAATTCTTCTTTTCAACTTCAGTAAAGTTTAGCTTCCTCCTTCATCTTCACGTTTGGAATGAATAATTCACACATCCATCACCTTCAAATCTCTGGTCTACCATGGAGTGTTCCCTCCATACCAACTTTACTAAGGTTCTTAAGCTTTGTCCCACTTCCCTCTACTTCTGCTGGGATGGTGGTTGTTATGGTGCATTACAACATCTTCAAAGTGGTCACTTATATCACAGAGCCAGTGGTACCAATTCCAGGTCTCTGTGCTCATGGTCACCACATTATGATTGTAGCTTTCCATTTTCCTGGCTCCCTTAATTTGGTGTTAAATTGATTATATTCTCCCAAGTTTCTCCTCATGGAGTGGCCCCTCATTTTGTGGGTGTCAACACTTCCTACCTACATGTATGGCTTAGTCAGTTCCATTGTCTCAGCCCAGTCTCTGGTTGAATGTGTTACATTTTTCCTTTCTGATTCATCAAGCCATTACTATATCTGTTGCTGCATGCCTTCACTGTCCTTTAAAGGAGATTGTCAAGGCTGCGATATAACTACTCCTAGTACTTTTGTCACTCATGATCTCACACATGATCTTCCTACCTTTACAACTATACACATTCTTTTGCCTTTGAGTGGATAAGTCTTCTCACTTTGTTTCATTTTCCTTTCAGCATTCTTAATCTTCACCAATACTATGAGAATCCTATTCTCCATTGGGTGTCAGCTGGTAAGCTATATATTTTATAAAATTTTAAATGCACAAAAGGAGCTTATTATTTCATCAAGGATGTCCCTTCCAACTCCCAAATATGGTCACCCCTTACTACTCATGTATTCATTCAATCTTTTCTTAAACTCAGTTTAAAAGTAATCCTATCTAAATTTTAAATAATTCCAACTCTACCAAAGTTTCAATTTATGCTCCCTTGTTCTATTGTTGTCTCTGCTAGACATGAAAAGTTTGAATGATAAATACTATCAATACCCTTAATAAACTCAAGCACTTAATCAAGTCCCCTCTGAAGTTTTCCTCTCTAGAGAATTCAAGTTCAGATATTTTTAGTCTGTCCTCATAGGACAATCCAGCCATCCCAGGTATCATGTTAGTGTCTCTTCTCTGAATCTTCTCTTACAATTCAATATCTTTGTTGAGGAAGAGATACCAAAACTGTATAAAGTATTCTAAATTTGACCTTGAAAATGATCTATACAGTAAAACAATAATACCTCTTGTCTTGTATTCGGTATTTCTATATATACTACTACAAATCCTATTAACCATATTGCTAGCTACAATACACTGCTCAGGTGACTTAAGTGATTTTTTCTATCACAACATCATGATATTTTTTTTTACTTGCAGTATTTAATATATTCATATTTAAATTTTAAGAATAATTTGAATTGAGAAAACCCACATCACATTTTGGACATGTAAACATCTGCCATGTGTTGGCCCAATACATTAAATGATCGAAATCTCCTAGTAAGTCTGCAGCATCTCTGATGCCGTTAACAACCCCAAAAACCTTGATGTCATTTTCAAACTTCAAAATTTCATTACTCATTCCAGAATAAATATCATTAATGCAAGTCTCAAATAGCAGATAACTCAGTAAAGAGCCCTGAGACACACTACTTGTTTGTATGACCCAGTCAGATCTAATTCCATTTATTACTGTTTTGTATCCAATTTAACAACATTCCTCCCAGAACCACATATTTAGTTTTTGTAGCGAGTGTTTTGTAAGGCATCTTATCATCAGATGCTTCCTGAAAATCAAGGTAAACCAAATCCATGGTATTTCCTTAATTAACTCTTTCAGTAACATCCACAAAGAATGTCACAATATTTGTTAACCAAGACTTTCCCTCACTGAAAGCATGCTGGCTCTTTCACATTATGTTAATCTGCTTTAAGTAAATTTGTAATACATCTTTAATTACACACTCCAAACACTTTCCAACTACTGATCTAAGATTAACTGGCCTATATATCTCAGGATGGCTGGTATGGATATTAACACTTTTATTAATAAAGCAGAGAAGAATGTTACAACCTTCTTAGGTCATTTTCAGGTTAATCATACCAGCTGGCCTGAGATACATTTTACTTTAAGTGGGTTTCTCATCATCAAGAATAACTGGCCAATGATTGCCTGGGAAATGTTTATCACCTTCTTTAAATATTAGACCAACATCCAACTTCCAGTTTTCTAATACTCTTCCACTAATCAATGACTCAGAAAAAGTATTAGCTAGTGGTTCATAAATATAATCTTTAAGTTTCTTTAAAACTCTGTGATAAAAGTTGTCTGGTCCATGGATTTATCAATTTTCATGTTTCCCAATTTTAGTCTTACAGTTTCAGAACTTCAAATGATATATTTTACATCAATACGCATGTCATGTATACATATCAATTTTTACCTTAAGTTCTTACCACATCTGTTCAAGATCACCTGCCAGCTCTTTAACCAAATCTACAGAACTAGATCATGTTTCATTCCATCAAAATTATCTTTACCAAAATTTGGAATTAGGATACAATTCGTCTTCAATTTTACATATAATAAAATACCAAATCTAATAGTTCAATATCTGCATGTACTGAAAAGCTCACCAACCGCAACTCTATCCTATTGACTTTGGAAATTAATATAGAATATAGATTCCTTTATTCTAAATTCTGTCACCAATTGGTGTACAAAAGAATTCTGAACAATTTCCAAAAGCCTATCCCTCTCATTGTCAGATGCAAAATTATCCCAATCGATACCCCTAAAATTAAAATATCCCATAATAACATCTTTTCATTGATATCCATTAACACTAACCCAAGCTGACTCAACCTTATTGCTGTTATCTTTAATATATTCTAACTCAACAGAATGTAGTTCACTCCTCACACATAAAGCTACTACTACCACTTTTTTTTTTCAATATTCTATATCTAGTAAATAATCTGTAGATTGGTATTTCAAACAAATTTCCTTCATCAAAATTGTTCAAACTTAACCCAGTCTCAGTGATACCCATAATATCAAAATCATCAGCTTTTCCCAGATGGGTATTGAAAGAAAAATAATAAACTAATTGGTTGGAACAGGTCCATCTCATGTGGGATCTTTTCATGATGTTGGAGTAAAATAGATGACTCTGTTCTCATTAATTACAGTTGCAGAAGGTTCTGTCTCTGCTTCTAGAGGTGAGAGTGAAAGACTTTGCCCAAAAAATGTAAAATAAATCAAAATTACTCTTCTTTTCTTTCCAAAATGATTTCAAATTGTAATATGAAACTATACTCATAACAGTATACATCCATTTACAATTAAACTTTACTTTTCACCCCGTTTGACTACCCTTTGAACTGTAACTAATATTCGTGCCATTATAAGTTGCATCACTCAATATGCACATAGCTCTCATTATGTTATTGAATTACACTACCCATGAACTACTACCTAGTTGCTTGCATTCTAGTCTTGTAAAACATTTTTATTACATTATTATTATTCATTTCACCTAATCTAATCTTAACTAACCTTACAGAATCTCTATTTTACATTTTAATTGCCTTTAGAGTATTGAATAAAGAATAAACAGGAAAACAAGAAATAAAGTACTTATCCAATTTCTTTTTTTTTCTTGGTGTCAAATGTTGAGAACACTTAAGCATATTTTTATAGTAATGATAACAATGTATGAAATATTTTGTTAATTAACTAATACACCAAAGAACATAGACTAATAACATGCAAAAGGAAGATACGTTTCTCAAACAATTACAATATTTCTGGCTTTTCTAACTATGCAACAAAAGCTGTTACAAATTCATCCAAGTTACCTGTTGTGATTCCCATGGTAACAAATGTTGTATTATAAGAGAAACTGACACTTGTCTATTCAGATGTAACTTAATAGATCAAACCTTGATTTTCTATTAGTTACAGGTAAAATATAATTAAATGTAAAAGACAACTATTAACAAAAGAGGATGTGACAGGTGGGTACAGCAAGAGGGGTCTGATATTCTATGACAGCTTTGTAACCATACAAAATTGAAAATTATGTTTTGTCTGAGCAATCAAAATTTTACAGTGAGTAACTTTAAATTTGTACTTTATGAATGGGTGATGGATAAAACAGATGAGAAAAGATGCCTAGAAAAAGTGTCACACTCGGAGAAATGCAGTATTTCTTAAATATTACCCTGCAGAATTAATACCTTAAAACTTAAAGAATTAAAATATGGATTATTAGTTGAAACTTTACACTCTGTTAATTCATTTAATGTAGTCATAAAAGCACATTAATAAATTTTGAACATAAGACACTAAAACTTTGTTTCATGCGCAGTATAGGATACCCAGGGCAAAAGGGTTAAATCTCAAATTCATATATTAACAAATTAGAAAACAGAAGTTTATTGAAAACAAACAAGTAGAAACAACAGAAATCAAACACTAGTTAAAAGTGATATTAATTTGTGATCAGTCATGGTCCAAAGTTTGTTACATGAAGAATGATTTAAAAACATGTCTATACAATAGAATACCAACTGAGAAAGTTAGCATAGTGCTAGAGTGGCAGAAGTAGTTAGCAGTACTAGTAATAAATGACACAATATGATTGATGGAGGGTGGTCACATGATCAGCACATGTTCTGAAATGGTGAGAAAATAAAGGAGTAGAAAAGACTGGTGCACTGATAGCAAACATTTTTATAGCAGTGCTTAAAGTGCAAACCAGGACTGAGATACCTTTGGGTGAGAGGAAGTAATGTTGTTTTGGAAAAAGACATCAGTAGAAAAAGATGTTGCAATGGTCTAGAGTAATTTGCCACTACAACCAGAATAGAACAAAAAATAATAATAATACTTTGACAATCACAGAAATACAAAGGGTGACTTTTAAATTATTGAAATACAAAGTTGATAACTTACCACACAGTAAATGAATGTGTGTGAGGCTAGGGAAATTAATGTTATGAACAATACAATATATAAATTCAGAATAATAAATATTTCAATTAATAAATGAATCAGGAGTAAAAAGCAACAACAAAATTACTAACAACAATTAATAATAATCAGTAATAATAATCTTCATCAACATCTTGTGAAAGCTCAATGTAAGATTTTCATTCACTTGTTAGATCACAAGATTACAAACCATGTAACTGTAATTTTCATAATGTACAACATTTATGATATCTGTACATCACCACCGGGAAAACTGATGCCAGGTTCACACTACATGCATGTGTACTCAAATTAAACATGATCATTTAGAAGGTAAGCTATTATTTTAATGCAATTAAAAATTCAGAAATAAGCTGGACAATAGAAGGAATAATAAATGAATGCTAATAAAACCGTAACCAAATATAAAAACATAATTTATTATCTCACAGTGTTGATGTAGCCTCTTTCTTGTAACTTTATTATACAAATAACATGGTTTTAATTTTGTCACGTGACAAAGTATGTATATCTTACATTAGATGTAAGACAATTATGGTAAGGTACTCATGATGACTCAATCTTATACTTATTTTATTAATCCATATTCACAATGTTAAAACTTTAAGAAAACATAATTTTTTTATACCAAGCAATTATAGCCATATTTATATTCTCCGAGCACATGTGTCTTGACTGTGTAAAAGGATCCGAGAATGGTATCTGTAATAATTAATTTAAACTCAGATAAGCCAATACAAATTTAACAGGTGATTACACACTGTTCATTAACAAGTCCCAAAATTGTTTTATAGAAACAGCTGTTTAATATGCATAAAGTTTGTTCAATAATAACTGCTATTCAAGTTTGATAACAGCTGATTAGCACGTGTCATTTATGTTCAACAGGAACTGTTGCTCAGAAGTGGTACCAATTGTAGTTGTAAAGTTTGTTAAACAAAAACTGATGTTTACAATTTGTACAAGCTGTTTAGTATGACTCATATTTATTAAAAAAACATGCTTAACTTGGTAGTGGCTGTTTATCTTCTTAAGATTGTGCAACATTAAAAAAAATATTTAAACTTGGTAAAAACTGTTTAACACATCAATAGACGTTAACCACCTGTTAACAGGATTAAACGTAATGTATTTCTGTATCAGTTCCTGTTGAATTGTCAGAAACATGTTAGACTCAACATAGTTCAAGAGAAGCTAACATAAGAATACTAACTTGTCAATAAGTAGTTACAATGATATATATAGAGAGATTCTTTTTCAACTCTCCTTTCATTAAACACAAAAGGTGTTAATATTACTTGTAAACCTGGGCCTGGCATGGCCTAGCACGTTAAGGTGTGCTCTTCAGTAATCTGAGGTTCGCACCTGAGTCGCCAAACGTGCTCGCCCTTCTAGCCGTGGGGTGTCATAATGTGACGGTCAATCCCACTACTCGTTGGTAAAAGAGTTGGCGGTGGGTGGTGATGACTAGCTGCCTTCCCTCTAGTCTTACACTGCTAAAATTAGGGACGGCTAGCACAGATAGCCCTCGAGTAGCTTTGTCCGAAATTCCAAAAACCAAACCAAACTACTTGTAAACCACTGTTAGCAACATAACTTAAATGTTTTTGTTCTTTATGTTTAAAAAATCTGAACATTAATGAATGATGATTTTGTTTATTAGTGTAATGTTTTTCCAATTATCTGATGTTTTGAACACAGGGTGAGATCTTTCCATTTCATGATAAGATAAATATTTGTTTGAAGGTGCTTTATTTTATTTGCAATGTATGTTTCTTTCAAGTGCTAATTAAAACATCCCTTTATAATTTATAGAATAACTACTGTAGAGAACATTACGTTATAGATTTCAAGAAACTTACCATTAGAGGACTACAATATTGTTAATATAAAGTTATTAATAATAAAATTCAATTATAATAAATAAGTTATTACAAGTAAAACACACATCAACACAACCCACATTTCATCATCCTAAACATCTTTCTACAGTTCTACATACATCTTTTATCCTCACATTGTTCTTCTACTGTTTCCTCAGCCTCTGTTAAACCTTGTAAGGGATCTGTATCAGTTTTGGTTTCATACCTTTTGAAATCAAATAGGTAGCATCAAATCTGCTCACATTACAGAAAGAAAGAAACAGTTCATATTAGACATTATCAAAAAAAAAATATTCAAAATTGTAATTTAGCTTCATAAAATTTCCATTCTTGTTTGCAGTTTGATGGATAGAAAGCTTACAAAATGGATACCTAAAATAAATATATAATATTTACTTTCTTTAATAAGACCAAACTTTACTAACCTCTGATGAATATATATTTTGGATATGTACTACATACAAATTTAAGCATAATTCACAAGCTTATTTCAGATAAAGAATTCCAAAAACTAATGAAGTGTTCTCTTTAGTAGAACAGAATATCACCTAGTCTTTACAGTTAATAGTCTCACTAAATTTTGATACATCTTTTCGGTAATTCAGGTCATGTTTTTTTGTTTGTTGTTGTTGTTTTTTACAAGAAATACAAAAACATTTAAGTGAAGATACTGAATAACAATATTAACAGAAAATAACTTCTGTCTTTTACAACCAGCTGTTCCAGCAACTGATGTCATAATAACTATTAAATTCAATACATGTGTTCTCTGACACCCTTATACCATTTGAGTTACTAAGCACTGAACTTACTGACCTATCTAATGTATGACAGTAATTTAACAGTTTGTAGTATAATAAAGTGTAATTATTTAGTGTCACTGTTATTTAAAATGGAACTGTAGATTGGTGGAAAGAACAAAAGCCTTTATAAATGCTGACAACTAATAAAATGCACAGTAATTCAAGAATAAATAATTAACACACTGATTGTATTTTATCTGTGAATCAGGTAGTTAATGCAATAAAGCATCATCTATCACATAATGAACCACAATGAAACAACCACCGATCTTTGTTCAAGAAAAGTTTGAGAAAATATACATGTGTTTACTAAGCATCCAATTAAGTAAACAGTACAACTTCCAAAATAAACAGAAAAATAAAAACAGTTTTATAACTAATACAAATGCTACATTAAATATACAAATAGTAATAAAGTTTAAGGCAATGAATGATCAGTGGTCAAGAAATGACTTTCAGTTTTCTTTCAATAAAGTTTCAAGGTGTATTCCTCTTTCAGACATAAAATTCAGTACAGTTATCCAAATTGGACATAGTATTATACATGTTCATTAAACATTTCTGTTTATGTTTTAATTATTAAAAACAAATGTTGAATGAAAAATGGAACCATTAATATCGTTCAAAGCATTCCTTAGCAAAATTCAAAGCACATATGCTAGAAAATAAGGAGAAAAAAAACTAAATTTTATGAAGAACCACAGGGCCACAACAAAGTTTAAGAGAGCCCACAGAGTAACTACAGTTCAAACCATCTGTACAAACAGGAGTAGAAAAATGCTTAGCAAAGAAAGGGTGTTACTTCTAATAAAGAGTATTCACCTTCTTCAAATGGCACAAAGAAAAATCACAGGTCAGGATAGTAATTAGCCTCAGAGGGACAAGCTGACAGCACCGTCATCTAATAACAGCCACAACTGATTGTAATAGCACTGATTTTCACATTGAAAAGCATGACACTCAAGATACAGCCCTCAGTTCAAGATTCCTTTTGGCTTTGATTTTGGGCCTGCAAAGAATGAGCATGGACCCACTAAACACCAATGCAATTAGAAAGAGTGGAATACCCACAAAAGATATTCCAGGCCTGTTTCAGAGTCTTTCATGTCTGCTAGCAGGCAGGAAACCACCATGGAAAACAAGTTGAGGTTCTGAGTGTATAACAAACAGCTGCTAAAATGATACAATTAGCTGTTTTCTCCACCTAATCATTAATAGCTGGAAGATTAAAAACAGCAGGACCAGTTTTGGGCCATTTAACATTGTGGCACTCAGGTTGGATAACACTGACCACACCCAGTCTCTCTAAAATGATAGGAATATTATCACTGTCCAGTGTCACTGTAAACCTTCCAAGAAAAAAAGAGAAACAGAAAAAATGAAAGGGAACAGACAGAGAGATCATTAGCAGTAAAAGACTGACTAGATGCATGAAAACAGATAAAAGAACCACTGCTGATTAAGAGACAAGTTATGATCTACGA